>NC_136797.1:29466155-29753655 GCF_951216825.1 Electrona antarctica
TACCTTTTGGGAAAACTAGTAGAAACTTCCGTCTGTGCGTCTGTGCGTCTCTGTGTCTGTGTGTGTGCGTGCGTGCGTGCGTGCGTGCGTGCGTGCGTGTGCGTGCGTGCGTGTGTGTGTGTGTGCGTTGGTACGGTATGTGTGATTGTGTTTGCTAGTGCATAATGCAAAAATGCATCGGCACGTTTTGTGATGTGTGCCTGTACTTATTTGCAGGTTGTGTGTGTGTGATTGCATGAGTGCATACAGTATACCCACCTGTGCATGTCTGAGTGGGACATGATTGTGCTTTCATAATACCTCTCCTCTCCTCTCCGCTCCTCTCCATACTTTGAGGTTATAACTCTCAGACAAATTGACCTCCAAACACTGTTTGGTTTCTTGTTTATATTTTTCCTCAGTCCTTGGTGGATGGTCATGTTGGTCAGTCCTTCCGTTGTCATGAAACTCGCATGTTGAGTGCAATTAACCCTTACGGAAGAAACATATATTGCAACATATTGGAAGATGTCATGTAATATATTAGGCGATATATTCCCATATATGAGATTTAGTATTTATATGTATGACTTCAGTCCCTACTGAAGTCACATATGGGCTAAGCATAGCCTAGTACTTGTAAGAAAGATGCAAAACCTGTGAAAATAGCTGATCTACACTCCTGACCTTCTGGGTGGCTAGGCTCATATCTATGGCTAGGCTCCCCCCTTAGTCCGGGAACCGAAGGGTGATTTTTGGCTGAACGTGGTTTCGTCAGATAGTTTTTTGTCAACTGATTCTTGTAGCTTGGGGTCACCTCTTAATAATTCAAGAGGGTGCCCAGTGATATCCCTTGGGCATTTTTTGTTATTAGCCCCTTAATGCCCGAAACACTAAATAATCCACCCAAAATAGAGTTTTATGGTATTTCATGCCAAATACTTGGTCTAAATGCATCAACTTTGATTTCTACAGTGTTTATGAATGTGGATATGCAATCCACATTGTATAAATGTATACAATTTATGATTAATGCATTATTTATTAATGCATATTATTAACCCCTTCATGCCTGAAAACCCCAACATGCCATAAAATATATCTTTTGAGAATGAGATTGTATGCACAATAATCAAGTCAAATGTATCAAATCTGCTTTCTACCATCTGTATTAGTGAAACTGTAGCATATTTATTTTCAGGTTGAAGATGGTGGCAACAACAGCCAAATCCAATTCAAATGATACACTCCTAAATCTATTCAATGGTCATCGTACTCCTGTCCTAGTGACTGTGATGTTCATGTGGAGGACGCCCTTGCCTATGAGCGGTCTTAACTGCCATGTTCACAGAGGATAGAATGCAAATGTATATACCTTTTATTGAAAGGATAAGCCCCTTGAGATGCATCATCTCATTTTAGAGGGGGTCCTCAACACAGATGAACAGTAATAATAAACAGCATCATCGAATAAGCAAGGTATAAATATGAACATGCATATTGGAAAAGAGGCAGCACTTTGTTTGTTGTAGAAAGACAAAGTCCAAGAAAGATACAAAAAAAAAAAAAAGATTAGAAGCATGAGCACGGTGTTAGAAGATGAGTGAAAATCGATTCTTTAAATACATTGAAAAGAAGTGATTGATCTAAGTCTAAGTAATTCAGAAAGCCACGTCCACATTGAAGACGTCACTTGCTGCTGATGCAGATGTCACTGTCATTGATGGATCAGACCTTTGGACCATCCAGCTGATGTCAACCACATACCTGTCTGACAGTGACCTAATCTTCGAGATATAGGTCTACTGTGATTACAATATCAGGTCAGTCAGCAGAGATGCCAGGGAGACGGGGGTCAGCTAGAAATACCATGTCCTATCAAGATATATCTCCTCCAATCACTGTAGCTACAAACAGCCGCCTTTTGAGGTCTGATTTCCACACTCCTCATCTTGTACATAAGTCATGTATGTTTAGTTTTGAACCCATCAGCTCTGAGGTGGTGGAGAAACTGTTACTTTCAATACACAGTGAGAAGTCTGCAGGCCTGGATAACCTTGATGGCAAGTTACTGAAGCTCGCTGTAACTGTTAACTAATCCAATTACTCACATTTTTAACCAAAGCTTGATGTGGGGGGTGTGTCCACAAATATGGAAGGAAGCTAAAGTTATTCCAATACCAAAAGATTCTAAAAAACATCACAGGGGTTAACAGCCGCCCTATTAGCATTCTGCCAGTTCTTGCTAAATTAATGGAAAAATATGTCGTTAACCAAATTCAATCATATTTTTCTGAGAATGTATTGAATACTGACTTTCAACACGCCTATAGAGATGGGCTTTCTACATGTACAGCACTGACACAGTTAATAGATGACTGTCTAATGAATGTGGATTCCAAGAGACTAGTGGGGTCTGTATTGTTAGATTTTAGTGCCGCGTTTGACATTATTGATCACAATCTATTGCTTGACAAACTTTCATGTTATGGTTTTACCTTATCTGCACTAAGGTGGATAAAAAGCTATTTATCCAGCAGATCACAGAGAGTATACTATAATGGGAGTCTCTCAGACACTAAACATATTCACTGTGGAATTCCACAAGGAAGTTGCTTAGGTCTTTGTTGTTCACTATATTTACAAATGCCACTGGTCTTAGACAGGGCCAATATAGCCATGTATTCTGATGACACTACTTTGTATATGTCTGCCACTAATGTGGAAGATCTGTCTGTAGCTCTCAACAAGGAACTACAGAACATATCAGAGTGGGTGGTGAACAATAGGATTGTCCTGAACATCTCAAAGACTAAATCCATTGTATTTGGATCACAGCATATGCTCAAGTCAAAACCCAAATTGAATCTAAATCTGAGCGATTTAGCAATTGAGCAGGTAGATGAAACAAAACTACTTGGGCTTACATTAGACAGTCATCTAACATGGTCTACTCATATTCAAAACATAACTAAGAAAATGGGAGGGGATTTGTCCATGATTAGGAGATGTGCTGAGTTTTTAACTCCAACATCTGCTGTCCAGGTCATCCAGGCACTAGTGATATCCCACCTTGACTATTGTCCAGTTGTGTGGTCCAATGCAGCTAAAAAGGACCTGCGTAAATTACAAATAGCCCAGAATAAGGCAGCTCGCCTTGCCCTGAACTGCAATACTAGATCTAGTACACTGTTAAATCATCAGAAGCTGTCATGGCTGTTGGTGGAGCAGAGATTAGCTGCTAGTCTGGCTGGATTTTTTAGGAACATTTGTTCAAATAAAAAAACAAAATGCTTATATAAAAATATTCATTATACCAGTGATAGACACAGACATAATACCAGACATGTTGCAATGGGTCGATTTACAGTGCCTAAGCCAAGAACTGATGCAATGAAGAATACAGTCATGTACAGGGCAATGACTTTCTGGAACTCTCTACCAGTATGCATCACAGAAATTAAGGGTAAATGGCACTTTAAGAAAAGACTGTGTGTTATTATTGACTAATTGCTTAATAAAACATTGTAATCTTGGGGGAAATCCTTGTCGCAATGGTGGACCCTATAAACAATTTCAGGTTGCCATCTTGCTACTGCACTCTGGGAATTGTAGTTATTTGAGTGGATCAGGATCAGTGGATCAGCATCTTCCATAATAATAGTTTTGTCTCAACACCAAGCTTACAAAAACACAGAAAGTGTGCAGTTGGCCTTAGTTTCATATCATACGTTTAACAATGTTGGCAATTTTTTATCCTGCAATGCTACAGAGCTATACTGAAATGACTGCTGTCCTATTGAGCAACTGTTTGTGTTCAAGCCAGGTAATGGGTTACGGCACAAACTCAAAGGCCCTCCCTCGTTCATAATAGAGAGAGAGAGAGAGATAGAGAGAGAGAGAGAGAGATATTGAGAGGTGGGTGTACAACCAATCATATTACATCAGCTGTGCAGACCCACTCTGTAGAGCAGATATAAAGACAAGCAGTCTAACGTCTGCAAGATACAGACGTCAACAGAGAGAAATCAAGAGCATTCCAATCCAAGCTCCACTGACAGAGAGACAACCTCAGGTGACATGTTCCTGATTCCTCATCTCCTATGCTTGCTGGGCCTGCTGGCACTAGACAACATGCACCCGGCTGAGGCAGCACTACAGCAAGGATCCTGTCCAATGTTCTGGTACGGGTTAAACGGTCGCTGCTACAAGTACGTTGCTTCATACTTAAGCTGGGCCGATGCCGAGCAGAACTGTGTCTCTCAAGGTGCCAACCTGGTGTCGATCCACAGTGGTGCAGAGCAGAACTTTGTCCGAAACCTGATCAATAACTTTGACATACACCAGAGAGTCTCCTGGATTGGACTGACTGACATTCACAAGGAGGGTTGGTGGACGTGGTCTGATGGGTCCAGAGTGAGCTACACCTTGTGGCAGCACGGAGAGCCAAACGACAATCACAAACATGGACAAGACTGTGGTGTTACAAATTGTGGAACTGATTGGTGTTGTGGAAATGACTGGTGTGACACATCATGTGGGACAACTTATCCTTCTGTTTGTGCAACTCGATGAACTCGTACAATGTGTCGCTAATGGCTGGATTGTCTCATTCAACCCAATTGTACTGAGTCTCTGTAATGAATTCAAATTAAATATACCCTGAGTCTAGTTTCATTCGTAGAGGGTATCGTAGAGGCGAGACAGCAAGATATGAAGATATGTGACATAGGAACGTGGCATGATGATGTGCAAGGTTGACCTCATGATGTACAAGGCTGACCTTACTGTCGGTACACCAGGCTGACATTATGGGTGCCACTGAAGAGATGCCTCACATAACGTACAATGCAGGCAGTGAAACAAGAACACAGACTTACTTAGCTGTACATGGCATGATTCTTAACACTTTGGTTTGCTTTGGTTGTAAATATTATCATCAGAATGCTTTTCTGTGTCTGCTTACAAAAACATTAAAGGGTGTACTTTCTCCTTTAACATGCTGCCGTATTCTAATTGGACCCTAATAGTGATTCTACATTCACGTTAGCTCGTTTAACTCAAAGGCCCCCCTTGCACCACGCTTCAAACAGAGAACCAGCGTTATAACTAAAACAAATACATTAAGGAAAACTAGAATTGATTAAAAATAAATGTTAACTGGCCAGTGTGAATGAAGTAGGGTGTGCATTTAGTGAAAATAGCCAATCTACGAGAGAGAGAGAGAGAGGGAGAGTCAAGACGAACAGTATTGTAGGGATGGGGGTGGTCTGGCCTATATATTAATACCTTTATTGAAAGCATAAACCCCTTGATGCATCATCTCATTTTAGAGGGGGTCCTCATCACAGATGAATAGTACATACGTACACAAACAATACAACAGTACATGATTCAACCCATAAATAGCAGAGTTCATATGGAAAAACAACATACTCATCATAGCACAATAAAACCATGAATACGTACAAACATGCGGTACCAACATGCATATGTAATAATTAACAGCATCATCGAACAAGCAAGGTCTAAATATGAACATGCATATTGGAAAAAGAGGCAGCACATTATGTTTGTTGTAGAAAGACAAAGTCCAAGAAAGAAATAAGAAAAGATTAGAAGCATGAGCACGGTGTTAGAAGATGACTAAAAAACGATTCTTTAGATACATTGAAAGAAGTGATTGATCTAAGTGGACTTGGTAAGTCACTCCAATCAGATGGTGCTTTCAATTTGAATGCACAGAGACCACTTTCCTTTGTTGTCCTAGTGGGAACCATAAAGTAAGGATGATCAGTTTGCCGTAAGTTATATGGTGGTGTGTATAGGGACAAGACATCTTTCAGATACTGAGGATAATTAAAGAAAATACATTTGAAAATAAATGGCAGCCAGTGTGAATGTCTTCGAGATGTAGGTGATAACCAATTATGAGACTCATACATAGAGCAGTGGTGGGTTCTATAAGGGCATCAGTTGTTATCAGGTTACATTAAGGGGGTAGAGATTTGTTTCGGTGGTATTCTGGTATATGATGTCTGTATAATCTATTATTGGTAGTTGTAGTCTTTTTCTAATCTGGACGGTGAAACCGTTGATGGATCGATATAGTGTTTTCAGACTGTAATTTATTTTTTGCACAGTTTAGTTGATATGGGTCCTTTTATTGTTCTGTTCATTATAAATTATTTTTTACAAATATAGAAGTAAATTCAGAAATACAAACAACTAAAACACACACAACAAAACACAAATTCCAAATCAAGACAACCAAAGAACATTCACAAAAAAAATATATATAAAAAATAAGAAATAAAAAAACAACTCCAATATAGTCAATATACAAAGCAGTTCATGGTCACAAACATCATCCAGACAAGACAGGTTGGCTAGTCAGGCGACAGCTATTCAGGTTCAATCGGGGGCACGTGTGTAAGGCGGTCAACATGTTGATATGGGTCCTATAAGGAAAGTTGAGGATCCAGCCAAAGACCTAGATATTTAAACTCCTCCCCTTTCTCCAATGCTGTCCCATCTGTAAAGTTAAGGGATATAAGAAAGCAAAGGGGGTTTGGTCTTGGAGCGAACAGCATTGACAGACTTTTATTTTTGTTCAGCAACAGTTTATTAACAGTTTATGAATTACTATATACACATCACATATAGAAAACATGACTCAACTAGAAAAAGTGCCCTTCTGGGCACAGGTCTCCACCAGGAGGATAGGATTGTGTGTGATGTTTGGCAAAATATTTAGGAGTAATATAAAGTGTGTGTGTGTGTGTGTGTGTGTGTGTGTGTGTGTGTGTGTGTGTGTGTGTGTGTGTGTGTGTGTGTGTGTGTGTGTGTGTGTGTGTGTGTGTGTGTGTGTGAGACGCAGCCTGTTGTAGCGCCACCATGAGGCTGATTTGAAAACTGTCAAGTGGCATTTCTTCCTCAACCTAGTAGTGTCTAGTAGTGGGAATAGGCATGCACAGTTTCACCGCAATCGGACGCTGCGTTGAGGAGTTGTGGCAATTTGTACCAAACGGGCTACTCCTGAAAACTTTAGAAGCCAATCGTAGCCAATCAGGATGGATAATTATGAGAAATCAAACAAATCACATGATCACATAACTATGGAGAGCATGTGTACCGATTTGCGTGAAATTTGGATAAAATCTGAAGGAGTAATATTAGAAAATGTGTTTTACATATGTCGGCCTCCTGGTGGTGCTATAAAGAGCAGATGTGAAAAATTCCACGCAAAGGTTTTTCCTTGGCCTCTAGGGAGTGTGCATACATGGTTTTACACAGATCGGTGCAGTTATAGGTAAAACACAAATCGACCAGTTATAGCGCCACCATGAGGCTGAGTTGAAAATATTCAAGTGGCATTTCTTCCTCGACCTAGTGGGAATGTGCGTGCAAAATTTTACGGAAATCACACCATGTGTTCATGATTTGCAGCATTTTGTTTGAAACGGAGTACTCCTGCGAACTTTGGAAGCCAATTTTAGCCAATCAGGATGGAGTGTGAAAAATCTGAAAGACCGGTTTCGTTGAATGGTTCTAGAGAGACTGTGTACCAATTTGCGTAATGTTTGGACAAAATCTGTAGGTGTACTGTCAAAACATTGGTTTTGCACAAAGCGGCCTCCTGGTGGCGCTATAACAGGCCAATGTGAAAACTTTGGGGCAGAGGTTCAGCTCTGGCATTCAGGGAGTGTGTGTGCAGAGTATGGCTGCGATCAAGCCAACGGTGCCAGAGATTAGCTGTTCACAGACGGACACACGGACGGACACACGGACGGACGGACGGACGGACACACGGACTGACGGACGGAGTGCAAAACATACTCTCTCCCCATGCCTTCGGCCTGGTGGAGACAATTAAAGCATTGATACAAACGTATTCAAAGACTTGTCAAAATGTGAATACTTTTCACTTCAGTTTGACGAGTCCACTGATGTCACGGACACCGCCCATCTAACTGTGTTTGTCCGAATGGTTTTTCCTGATTTTACCACCAAAGAGGACTTTCTTGCCCTTATTCCATTGAAAAAAAGGATGACATGGAGATTTCTGAACTAGTAAATGACTGCCAACTGCAGGGCAGAGCTAGACGGGCTACTCCTGAAAACTTTAGAAGCCAATCGTAGCCAATCAGGATGGATAATTATGAGAAATCAAACAAATCACATGATCCCCTTACTATGGAGAGCATGTGTACCGATTTGCGTGAAATCTGGATAAAACGCCATCAACTGCGTTTGTTCTATTGTTTGACCGCTATCTCCGGTAACCCCCGTGTTGTGATGCACAACTTGTGCATAATAGTCATACATATCAGAACAGAACAGTATAAAAACCCACAGAGCTAAACAGCCTCTCACTCAAGTGAGTCACTACTATACCTACACAGGCAAGCAGTGACTACTCTGACTATGGAGGGTCCGGCGGGAAAAAAACATAATCAACAAGTAGCCGATCATCATCTAAACGTTGTGAGCTTGTAGATCGGCTATTTGAAACTATTCAAAATGTTTTTTTAAATAGTAAAAAAGGCCAAGAAGTTTAGGGATAAGGAGTAAGGCATAGACGGAAACAAGGCCCTTAGCCTTCCTGACCCAAATAGTATGTGGAGTTCTGTGTTTAAGGCCAGTACATGTCCATAGTGATACATTGACCTGTATGAGACCATTATGAAATAATTGTATCTACTGTATTATTGCAGAATCAGCAGTGTGCAATACTAGCTTGACACAAAACAAACTCATAAATATTTATAGTGGTCACACTGTTCGTTGCTGTATCATAATTGCGTGTGACACAATGAATCAACCCGTATATCTTAATCATTGCTCCATACTGTAGATTGACCTGTTTGAGATCATTAACATATAAAACCATGTTATCTACTGTCTAGTTGCCGAATCAACAGATCAAAGTGTACGTAGCTCGGCACATAAACTCATTCAACTACTGTCAATTGGTTTTGTTTGTCAGGGATTCATTTCTGGGAAATGGGCTGACTGACTGTGAAGCTCTGTGTGTACATTACGTAGTAGTAGTAGTACACATTTTGATATCAACAATTGAAAAACTAGTGTTGGCGGCATGTTTCCTCCTCCCCGTCATCAGTGCCCATACCCGAGGCGGGGTTGGCGAAAGGGCCTTTCTGTGTGGAGTTTGCATGTTCTCCCCGTGTCCCCTAGGGTAGGTAGTGGTACCCTCACAAAAAACATGCAGTAATCCTGGTCTCTAAACTGCCTCCCCCTGGCCAGCCGGGGCGCCTGATGGAGGGGAAAGGAACTGGTTGGAATAACGGTGTCAGGTGTAAAGGAGCAACTTGGACACTCAAGCAGGAAGGAAGCATGAGTTCAAGTCCGTTGCTCTCCCCATGTCCCCCATATATGGGGACTAGGTTGGCGGAGGGTGTGTAGAGGCCAGGATCACATTAGATAATTGACACAGGGGTGAAAAATGGGTTACAAAATCGTAAACTAAATCATATAGAAAAAGTGCCCTTCTGGGCACAGGATAGGATTGTGTGTGATATTTGGCAAAATGTTTAGGAGTAATATAAACATGTTTATTTGTTTTTGTGTGTGTGTGTGTGTGTGTGTGTGTGTGTGTGTGTGTGTGTGTGTGTGTGTGTGTGTGTGTGTGTGTGTGTGTGTGTGTGTGTGTGTGTGTGTGTGTGTGTGTGTGTGTGTGACGCGACTTGGCCTGTTGTAGCGCCACCATGAGGCTGATTTGAAAACTGTCAAGTGGCATTTCTTCCTCAGCCTAGTAGTGGGAATTGGCATGCACAGTTTCACCACAATCGGACGCTGCGTTGAGGAGATTTGTACAAAACGGGCTACTCCTGAAAACTTTAGAAGCCAATCGTAGCCAATCAGGATGGATAATTATGAGAAATCTAACTAATCACATGATCACATGACTATGGAGAGCATGTGTACCGATTTGCGTGAAATTTGGATACAATCTGAAGGAGTAATATTAGAAAACGTGTTTTACATATGTCGGCCTCCTGGTGGCGCTATAAAGAGCAGATGTGAAAAATTCCAGGCAAAGGTTTTTCCTTGGCCTCTAGGGAGTGTGCATACATGGTTTTACACAGATCGGTGCAGTTATAGGTAAAAACACAAATCGGCCAGTTACAGCGCCACCATGAGGCTGAGTTGAAAATATTCAAGTGGCATTTCTTCCTCGACCTAGTGGAAATGTGCGTGCAAAATTCCACGGAAATCACACCATGTGTTCATGATTTGCAGCATTTTGTTTGAAACGGAGCACTCCTGCAAACTTTGGAAGCCAATCTTAGCCAATCAGGATGGAGTCTGAACAATCTGAAAGACCCGTTTCGTTGAATGGCTCTAGAGAGACTGTGTACCAATTTGCGTAATGTTTGGACAAAATCTGTAGGTGTACTGTCAAAACATTTGTTTTGCACAAAGCGGCCTCCTGGTGGCGCTATAACAGGCCAATGTGAAAACTTTGGGGCACAGGTTCAGCTCTGGCATTCAGGGAGTGTGTGTACAGAGTATGGCTGCGATCACGCCAACGGTGCCAGAGATTAGCTGTTCACAGACGGACGGACGGACACACGGACGGACGGACGGACGGACACACGGACGGACGGACGGAGTGCAAAACATACTCTCTCCCCATGCCTTCGGCCTGGTGGAGACAATAATAATTTCCACCAGGAATGCATGCATCCTTTCGACTTAGCCATGTTTTGGCTCAGCGCAAGAAACCATTTACGAACGGGGACAATGGGACATGGTTAAAGAATTGCTGAATGTCACGGCAGACTGCTTGTTTTCTAACCTTTAAAAAAAGGAGGAAATTAAAGCATTGATACAAACGTATTCAAAGACTTGTCAAAATGTGAATACTTTTCACTTCAGTTTGACGAGTCCACTGATGTCACGGACACCGCCCATCTAACTATGTTTGTCCGAATGGTTTTTCCTGAATTTACCACCAAAGAGGACTTTCTTGCCCTTATTCCATTGAAAAAAAGGATGACATGGAGATTTCTGAACTAGTAAATGACTGCCAACTGCAGGGCAGAGCTAGACGGGCTACTCCTGAAAACTTTAGAAGCCAATCGTAGCCAATCAGGATGGATAATTATGAGAAATCAAACAAATCACATGATCACATGACTATGGAGAGCATGTGTACCGATTTGCGTGAAATTTGATAAAACGCCATCAACTGCATTTGTTCGATTGTTTGACCGCTATCTCCGGTAACCCCCGTGTTGTGATGCACAACTTGTGCATAATAGTCATACATATAAGAACAGAACAGTATAAAAACCCACAGAGCTAAACAGCCTCTCACTCAAGTGAGTCACTACTATACCTACACAGGCAAGCAGTGACTACTCTGACTATGGAGGGTCCGGCGGAAAGAAATCATAATCAACAAGTAGCCGATCATCATCTAAACGTTGTGAGCTTGTAGATCGGCTATTTGAAACTATTCAAAATGTTTTTTTTAAATAGTAAAAAAGGCCAAGAAGTTTAGGGATAAGGAGTAAGGCATAGACGGAAACAAGGCCCTTAGCCTTCCTGACCCAAATAGTATGTGGAGTTCTGTGTTTAAGGCCAGTACATGTCCATAGTGATACATTGACCTGTATGAGACCATTATGAAATAATTGTATCTACTGTATTATTGCAGAATCAGCAGTGTGCAATACTAGCTTGACACAAAACAAACTCATAAATATTTATAGTGGTCACACTGTTCGTTGCTGTATCATAATTGCGTGTGACACAATTAATCAACCCGTATATCTTAATCATTGCTCCATACTGTAGATTGACCTGTTTGAGATCATTAACATATAAAACCATGTTATCTACTGTCTAGTTGCCGAATCAACAGATCAAAGTGTACGTAGCTCGGCACATAAACTCATTCAACTACTGTCAATTGGTTTTGTTTGTCAGGGATTCATTTCTGGGAAATGGGCTGACTGACTGTGAAGCTCTGTGTGTACATTACGTAGTAGTAGTAGTACACATTTTGATATCAACAATTGAAAAACTAGTGTTGGCGGCATGTTTCCTCCTCCCCGTCATCAGTGCCCATACCCGAGGCGGGGTTGGCGAAAGGGCCTTTCTGTGTGGAGTTTGCATGTTCTCCCCGTGTCCCCTAGGGTAGGTAGTGGTACCCTCACAAAAAACATGCAGTAATCCTGGTCTCTAAACTGCCTCCCCCTGGCCAGCCGGGGCGCCTGATGGAGGGGAAAGGAACTGGTTGGAATAACGGTGTCAGGTGTAAAGGAGCAACTTGGACACTCAAGCAGGAAGGAAGCATGAGTTCAAGTCCGTTGCTCTCCCCATGTCCCCCATATATGGGGACTAGGTTGGCGGAGGGTGTGTAGAGGCCAGGATCACATTAGATAATTGACACAGGGGTGAAAAATGGGTTACAAAATCGTAAACTAAATCATATAGATAGGAGGGAAATCAATAATCAACTAGAAAAAGTGCCCTTCTGGGCACAGGATAGGATTGTGTGTGATATTTGGCAAAATGTTTAGGAGTAATATAAACATGTTTATTTGTTTTTGTGTGTGTGTGTGTGTGTGTGTGTGTGTGTGTGTGTGTGTGTGTGTGTGTGTGTGTGTGTGTGTGTGTGTGTGTGTGTGTGTGTGTGTGTGTGTGTGTGTGTGTGTGTGTGTGTGTGTGTGTGTGTGACGCGACTTGGCCTGTTGTAGCGCCACCATGAGGCTGATTTGAAAACTGTCAAGTGGCATTTCTTCCTCAGCCTAGTAGTGGGAATTGGCATGCACAGTTTCACCACAATCGGACGCTGCGTTGAGGAGATTTGTACAAAACGGGCTACTCCTGAAAACTTTAGAAGCCAATCGTAGCCAATCAGGATGGATAATTATGAGAAATCTAACTAATCACATGATCACATGACTATGGAGAGCATGTGTACCGATTTGCGTGAAATTTGGATACAATCTGAAGGAGTAATATTAGAAAACGTGTTTTACATATGTCGGCCTCCTGGTGGCGCTATAAAGAGCAGATGTGAAAAATTCCAGGCAAAGGTTTTTCCTTGGCCTCTAGGGAGTGTGCATACATGGTTTTACACAGATCGGTGCAGTTATAGGTAAAAACACAAATCGGCCAGTTACAGCGCCACCATGAGGCTGAGTTGAAAATATTCAAGTGGCATTTCTTCCTCGACCTAGTGGAAATGTGCGTGCAAAATTCCACGGAAATCACACCATGTGTTCATGATTTGCAGCATTTTGTTTGAAACGGAGCACTCCTGCAAACTTTGGAAGCCAATCTTAGCCAATCAGGATGGAGTCTGAACAATCTGAAAGACCCGTTTCGTTGAATGGCTCTAGAGAGACTGTGTACCAATTTGCGTAATGTTTGGACAAAATCTGTAGGTGTACTGTCAAAACATTTGTTTTGCACAAAGCGGCCTCCTGGTGGCGCTATAACAGGCCAATGTGAAAACTTTGGGGCACAGGTTCAGCTCTGGCATTCAGGGAGTGTGTGTACAGAGTATGGCTGCGATCACGCCAACGGTGCCAGAGATTAGCTGTTCACAGACGGACGGACGGACACACGGACGGACGGACGGACGGACACACGGACGGACGGACGGAGTGCAAAACATACTCTCTCCCCATGCCTTCGGCCTGGTGGAGACAATAATAATTTCCACCAGGAATGCATGCATCCTTTCGACTTAGCCATGTTTTGGCTCAGCGCAAGAAACCATTTACGAACGGGGACAATGGGACATGGTTAAAGAATTGCTGAATGTCACGGCAGACTGCTTGTTTTCTAACCTTTAAAAAAAGGAGGAAATTAAAGCATTGATACAAACGTATTCAAAGACTTGTCAAAATGTGAATACTTTTCACTTCAGTTTGACGAGTCCACTGATGTCACGGACACCGCCCATCTAACTATGTTTGTCCGAATGGTTTTTCCTGATTTTACCACCAAAGAGGACTTTCTTGCCCTTATTCCATTGAAAAAAAGGATGACATGGAGATTTCTGAACTAGTAAATGACTGCCAACTGCAGGGCAGAGCTAGACGGGCTACTCCTGAAAACTTTAGAAGCCAATCGTAGCCAATCAGGATGGATAATTATGAGAAATCAAACAAATCACATGATCACATGACTATGGAGAGCATGTGTACCGATTTGCGTGAAATTTGGATAAAACGCCCATCAACTGCATTTGTTCTATTGTTTGACCGCTATCTCCGGTAACCCCCGTGTTGTGATGCACAACTTGTGCATAATAGTCATACATATCAGAACAGAACAGTATAAAAACCCACAGAGCTAAACAGCCTCTCACTCAAGTGAGTCACTACTATACCTACACAGGCAAGCAGTGACTACTCTGACTATGGAGGGTCCGGCGGAAAGAAATCATAATCAACAAGTAGCCGATCATCATCTAAACGTTGTGAGCTTGTAGATCGGCTATTTGAAACTATTCAAAATGTTTTTTTAAATAGTAAAAAAGGCCAAGAAGTTTAGGGATAAGGAGTAAGGCATAGACGGAAACAAGGCCCTTAGCCTTAGCCTTCCTGACCCAAATAGTATGTGGAGTTCTGTGTTTAAGGCCAGTACATGTCCATAGTGATACATTGACCTGTATGAGACCATTATGAAACAGGAGGATAGGACTGTGTGAGATGTTTGGCAAAATGTTTAGTAGTAATATAAACATGTTTGCCTTGTATGGCAATTGGATGATTTGAGGCATTTTGTTCCAATCAACCTGTTTTGCAGAAATCAACCTGTTGGTGGCGCTATAACAGGCCAATGTGAAAAGGGTGGGATATATTCCTCAGCCTAGTAAGAAAATGTGTGAAAGATTTCACGTAAATTGCATGCTGTGTTCATGATTTGAGGCTTTTGTTCAAAACGGGGCAATCTTGCAAACTGTGAAAGGCAATTATAGCCAATTAGGGTGGAATATGAAATATCGGACAGATCCGACTTGAGCACATGACCATAGAGATACTGTGTAACGATTTGTGAGATTTTTGGACAGAATCTGGAGGAGTAATATCCAAAAATGTGTTTTACAAAAGTCGGCCTCCTGGTGGCGCTATAAAAGGCAGATGCGGAAAATGCAGGTCAAAGGTTTGTCCTTGGCCTCTAGGGAGTGTGCATGCAACGTTTCACGCAGATCGGTGCAGTTTTAGGTAACAAATGTGAAAAGCTGCCTCATGGTGGCGCTATAACAGGCCGTTCTGGAAAATGCGGGGCAGAGGTTCATCGTTGGCATCTAGGGAGTGTGTGTGCAAAGTTTGGCATCGACCGGGTTAACGGTGCCGGAGATTAGCTGGTAACGGACGGACGGAAGGACACACGGACACACACACGGACGGACACACACACGGACGGAGTGCAAAACATACTCTCTCACCATGCCTTCGGCCTGGTGGAGACAATGAACACATAACTTATAAGCAATGTAAACGACGATGACCCTAAACGCCTGCTGACTGCTGACTCCCCATTCTTTTTTTTTTGTGACCAACTTTTTATTTTGTTTTTTTAAAAGAACCCCGGGTTAGCACAGACATTACAGGAGAGGGAAACAACAATGATGCATACGTATAACATAATACATGTTTCTTTTTCTAACAAAACAAATAAAATGGAAACCAAAACAAAACGTGGCAATGATGTTGGAACAGACAAACATGGATGGATCAGACTTCGTTTAGCATTTGCCCAATCTTAACACAGGTTACTGTCTCTTCTACTGTGGTTGATGATTAATCAAATCATTGGCATGGCTTCTGGTAAACGGAGTTGCACGTGATTTTAAGGATGATATCTTATCTTTGTTTATCATATAGAGTGCAGTGTTTGTCATCATAATCCATGCAGGTCATTGGCTGGCCACAGACCAAAGACCATGTGTTAAGAATCTGTTAGAGTGGATCGATATAGTGTTTTCAGACTGTAATTTATTTTTTGCACAGTTTAGTTGATATGGGTCCTTTTAATGTTCTGTTTATTCATTTTTTATTCATTTTTAGTCCACTTACTGTAGTCAATCACTTCTTTCAATGTATCTAAAGAATCGATTTTTAGTCATCTTCTAACACCGTGCTCATGCTTCGAATCTTTTCTTATTTCTTTCTTGGACTTTGTCTTTCTACAACAAACATAATGTGCTGCCTCTTTTTCCAATATGCATGTTCATATTTAGACCTTGCTTGTTCGATGATGCTGTTAATTATTACATATGTATGTTGGTGGCTTCTGGTAAACGGAGTTGCACGTGATTTTAAGGATGATATCTTATCTTTGTTTATCATATAGAGTGCAGTGTTTGTCATCATAATCCATGCAGGTCATTGGCTGGCCACAGACCAAAGACCATGTGTTAAGAATCTGTTAGAGTGAATTAACACTATAAACCAAAACCCGGGCCACGGCCCGGCCACATAAGCATTCGAGGGACCACCTAACCTACAGTCTAGCTAGCCCCACGGCGATTCTTTCTCCAGAGACTGGAGAAGTTTGGCACCAGATTCAGAGGCAATTTTTTTATTCTGATTCTGGTGCCAAACTTATTTATTGCCAAATGCCAAACTTCTTATTTATCCTCACCTGGAATGGGTGGAGATAAGTAAGGGGGGGTTGGGGTAAAATCTGTATTAGTCTCCAGAGTCCAGACTGACTCGCTACATTCAGCTTTTCCACTCTTGGCCATCTCTGGGACTCTTCCCATCGGCTATTTTCAAATGACCGAAATGTATATGTGTTACGAAGGATACGAGATGTCACTCCGACGTCACCACAGTGACGTCAGAGGCGACATCTTCAAGACTATAAAAGAAGAAGAGCCTCGTAGGTAAGGGTGAGTTTTAGCTATTGATTCTGGTTATAACACTATACTTTACGGACAACTAGAAGATAACCATTACAGTCAACCGCCTACTTCAAGAGTTCGTATTCCACCCCTCACTACTACAGAGGACTGTATACTAGATCTAGTACACTGTTAAATCATCAGAAGCTGTCATGGCTGTTGGTGGAGCAGAGATTAGCTGCTAGTCTGGCTGGATTTTTTAGGAACATTTGTTCAAATAAAAAAACAAAATGCTTATATAAAAATATTCATTATACCAGTGATAGACACAGACATAATACCAAACATGTTGCAATGGGTCGATTTACAGTGCCTTACCTGCAGTAATAAGTGTAATAAAGTAATAAGTGATCGAGTTAATTCATAGGAAAGGAGGTGTGGTGGACATGACCACTTCCAAATAAGCATTTATTTTGGAATGCAAATTTGTTGCTTTTGCATTAATTATTGTAAGCCTATTTTATGGGCTTTTGCTGTGTTAAGCTAACCTGACTCCCATGACGGGGTTAATATCTAAAAATGCCCTATTCTGAAATCAAATATATTGTACATATCCACATTCATGCGGATAAACACTCTAGAAAACGAATTTGATGCATTTAAACGATATATTTTATGGGATTTGGGGGTTTGAGGCATGAAGGGGTTAATATGCATTAATTAATAATACATTCATCATACATCTACTACATTGTGCCTATCCACATCCACAAACACATGTAGAAAGCAAATTTGATGCATTTAGAGTAATTCGCATGAAATACCATAAAACTTTATTTTCAGGGATTTGTTAGTATTTCAGGCATTAAGGGGTTAATAACTAAATTTGCCCAAGGGATATCACTGGGCACCCTCTTGAATTCGTGAGAGGTGACCCCAAGCTACAATAATCAGTTGAGAAATAAACTTTATCTGACGAAACCACGTTCAGCCCCACGGCTCCCGGACTACTTTGGTATTGTGCACTCCATCCTCCTTGCATGCTTCCCTTTTGATCGCTGGTCCTCTGTAGGTTATTTGATCCATTTTGGCTTCTCTTCTCTTTTTAATTATTACGTAGAATAAATTAAGTGTTATTATTGACTAATTGCTTAATAAAACATTGTAATCTTGGGGGAAATCCTTGTCGCAATGTTGGACCCTATAAACAATTTCAGGTTGCCATCTTGCTACTGCACTCTGGGAATTGTAGTTATTTGAGTGGATCAGGATCAGTGGATCAGCATCTTCCATAATAATAGTTTTGTCTCAACACCAAGCTTACAAAAACACAGAAAGTGTGCAGTTGGCCTTAGTTTCATATCATACGTTTAACAATGTTGCAAATTTTTATCCTGCAATGCTACAGAGCTATACTGAAATGACTGCTGTCCTATTGAGCAACTGTTTGTGTTCAAGCCAGGTCATGCGTTACGGCACAAACTCAAAGGCCCTCCCTCGTTCATAAGAGAGAGAGAGAGAGAGAGATATTGAGAGGTGGGTGTACAACCAATCATATTACATCAGCTGTGCAGACCCACTCTGTAGAGCAGATATAAAGACAAGCAGTCTAACGTCTGCAAGATACAGACGTCAACAGAGAGACATCAAGAGCATTCCAATCCAAGCTCCACTGACAGAGAGACAACCTCAGGTGACATGTTCCTGATTCCTCATCTCCTATGCTTGCTGGGCCTGCTGGCACTAGACAACATGCACCCGGCTGAGGCAGCACTACAGCAAGGATCCTGTCCAATGTTCTGGTACGGGTTCAACGGTCGCTGCTACAAGTACGTTGCTTCACACTTAAGCTGGGCCGATGCCGAGCAGAACTGTGTCTCTCAAGGTGCCAACCTGGTGTCGATCCACAGTGGTGCAGAGCAGAACTTTGTCCAAAACCTGATCAATAACTTTGACGTACACCAGATAGTCTCCTGGATTGGACTGACTGACATTCACAAGGAGGGTTGGTGGACGTGGTCTGATGGGTCCAGAGTGAGCTACACCTTGTGGCAGCACGGAGAGCCAAACGACAATCACAAATATGGACAAGACTGTGGTGTTACAAATTGTGGAACTGATTGGTGTTGTGGAAATGACTGGTGTGACGCATTATGTGGGAAAACTTATCCTTCTGTATGTGCAACTCGATGAACTCGTACAATGTGTCGCTAATGGCTGGATTGTCTCATTCAACCCACTGACTTGTACTGAGTCTCTGTAATAAATTCAAATTAAATATACCCTGAGTCTAGTTTCATTCGTAGAGGGTATCGTAGAGGCGAGACAGCACGATATGAAGATATGTGACATAGGAACGTGGCATGATGATGTGCAAGGTTGACCTCATGATGTACAAGGCTGACCTTACTGTCGGTACACCAGGCTGACATTATGGGTGCCACCGAAGAGAGGCCTCACATAACGTACAATGCAGGCAGTGAAACAAGAACACAGACTTACTTAGCTGTACATGGCATGATTCTTAACACTTTGGTTTGCTTTGGTTATAAATATGTAACATTATCATCAGAATGCTTTTCTGTGTCTGCTTACAAAAACATTAAAGGGTGTACTTTCTCCTTTAACCCTAAAGGACCCTAATAGTGATTCTACATTAACGTTAGCTCGTTTAACTCAAAGGCCCCCCCTTGCACCACGCTTCAAACAGAGAACCAGCGTTATAACTAAAACAAATGAATTAAGGAAAACTAGAATTGATTAAAAATAAATGTTAACTGGAAAAAAAACGGAAGTAGGGTGTGCATTTAGTGAAAATAGCCAATCTGAGAGAGAGAGAGAGAGAGAGAGAGAGAGAGAGAGAGAGAGAGAGAGAGAGGACGAACAGTATTGTAGGGATGGGGGTGGTCTGGCCTATATTAATACCTTTATTGAAAGCATCATCTCATTTTAGAGGGGGTCCTCAACACAGATGAATAGTACATACAATACATACAGTACACAAACAATACAACAGTACATGATTCAACCCATAAATAGCAGAGTTCATATGGAAAAACAACATACTCATCATAGCACAATAAAACCATGAATACGTACAAACATGCGGTACCAACATGCATATGTAATAATTAACAGCATCATCGAACAAGCAAGGTCTAAATATGAACATGCATATTGGAAAAAGAGGCAGCACATTATGTCCAAGAAAGAAATAAGAAAAGATTAGAAGCATGAGCACGGTGTTAGAAGATGAAAATCGATTCTTTAGATACATTGAAAGAAGTGATTGATCTACAGTAAGTGGACTTGGTAAGTCACTCCAATCAGATGGTGCTTTCAATTTGAATGCACAGAGACCACTTTCCTTTGTTGTCCTAGTGGGAACCATAAAGTAAGGATGATCAGTTTGCCGTAAGTTATATGGTGGTGTGTATAGGGACAAGACATCTTTCAGATACTGAGGATAATTAAAGAAAATACATTTGAAAATAAATGGCAGCCAGTGTGAATGTCTTCGAGATGTAGGTGATAACCAATTATGAGACTCATACATAGAGCAGTGGTGGGTTCTATAAGGGCATCAGTTGTTATCAGGTTACATTAAGGGGGTAGAGATTTGCTTCGGTGGTATTCTGGTATATGATGTCTGTATAATCTATTATTGGTAGTAGTAGTCTTTTTCTAATCTGGACGGTGAAACCGTTGATGGATCGATATAGTGTTTTCAGACTGTAATTTATTTTTTGCACAGTTTAGTTGATATGGGTCCTTTTAATGTTCTGTTTATTATTTTTTAGTTTTTTTACAAATATAGAAGTAAATTCAGAAATACAAACAGTAACAAATACAACTAAAACACACACAACAAAACACAAATTCCAAATCAAGACAACCAAAGAACATTCACACAAAATATATATATAAAAAATAAGAAATAAAAAAACAACTCCAATATAGTCAATATACAAAGCAGTTCATGGTCACAAACATCATCCAGACAAGACAGGTTGGCTAGTCAGGCGACAGCTATTCAGGTTCAATCGGGGGCACGAGTGTAAGGCCGTCAACATGTTGATATGGGTCCTAAAGGAAAGTTGAGGATCCAGCCAAAGACCTAGATATTTAAACTCCTCCCCTTTCTCCAATGCTGTCCCATCTGTAAAGTTAAGGGATATAAGAAAGCAAAGGGGGTTTGGTCTTGGAGCGAACAGCATTGACAGACTTTTTTTTTGTTCAGCAACAGTTTATTAACAGTTTATGAATTACTATATACACATCACATATAGAAAACATGACTCAATGAACACATAACTTATAAGCAATGTAAACGACAATGACCCTAAACGCCTGCTGACTCTGCATTTACCCAATCTTAACACAGGTCTCTCTTCTACTGTGGTTGATGATTAATCAAATCATTGACATGGCTTCTGGTAAACGGAGTTGCACGTGATTTTTTTGTTTATAGTGCAGTGTTTGTCATCATAATCCATGCAGGTCATTGGCTGGCCACAGACCATGTGTTAAGAATCTGTTAGAGTGTTGGGAGTGAATTAACACTATAAACCAAAACCCGGGCCACGGCCCGGCCACATAAGCATTCGAGGGACCACCTAACCTACAGTCTAGCTAGCCCCACAGCGATTCTTTCTCCAGAGACTGGAGAAGTTTGGCACCAGATTCAGAGGCAATTATTTTATTTTTTATGTATGGAATGGGTTTTGAGCAACAGTGGTTGACCACCACGTGTTGACATCGAGTGAGGCTGGAGTCTGGACGGAGAGTCACTGTAATTGAGCTCAACCTCGGCAGATAGACTGTTGCAACAGTTAAGTCAGACATCAACAAGAGCACAGGTGGAAAACAATCTTTGATGGATCGATGTCCGTATTGACACACCGCAATTACACACACATCAGTCAAAAGATAAACACAAAGCTTGAAAGATAACCCAAACACTAACCTATCCCAAACCCTATAACTCTATATAAACAACTAAAACATCAAAAACAATACAGAAAAATATGGGACCTGTTTCAACTCTAAATTACATTTTACAGCTGTATAGCCATGCAGCTCTTTAGAGAGGACTTGAAGTTAACAATAGAGTTAATCAACTCAATTCTTGCAGGTAACGGGAACCCCATTCCACATACAGTAACCATGCTGCAGAGTATACAAATATAAAACCGAGTCCTTGCCCGTTATATCTGCAAGACAGTACAAATTCAGTGGATGTCCCTCTGGGGGGAATATATACTGTGACACTTACCTAATCACTAACATTAGAAAGATTATGTGTGGTATATTCATATACTTTATCCTAACAAAATCTCTGAAGAAGAAGAAGAAGAAGAAGAAGAAGAAGAAGAAGCTTAATAGTAAAAGAAGAACATTCCTTATAGGCAGGATGTGGAACAGAGAGAAGTGATAATATGGTCGATTGCTCAGGAAGGTCGTTTAAGCACATGAACTCTAGGCTAGCGTCCCAGTCCCACTCCTGGTCATGTAGAGGTAAAAAAAAAGGAGCGGTGCAAAGTATAGAGCCCTGTGGGATCCCGCCACCCGCGGTCGAGGAAAGTGGGTAAGAACATGCTTTCTACGTAACTACAGGACTATAGCCTGTTCTGCGTGTGCAGCCAGGACGGTACAGTATGGGAAGGTGTTTGAGGTCGTAACTACAGGACTATAGCCTGTTCTGCGTGTGCAGCCAGGACGGTACAGTATGGGAAGGTGTTTGAGGTACTGTTTGTAGTTGCTGTACAAGGTATTTGTCAAGTGAATGCATGGAGACGTTCTGCCACACATTGACAATTACATGTCTGGACTGTGTGCTCAGACTGCTGCTGAGGAGGGTGGATCCCTTAGCTGTCCCATGTGGACATTGCTGGTCTAATTTTGCTCCCTTCTTTGTGTGTGTGTGTGTGTGTGTGTGTGTGTGTGTGTGTGTGTGTGTGTGTGTGTGTGTGTGTGTGTGTGTGTGTGTGTGTGTGTGTGTGTGTGTGTGTGTGTGTGTGTGTGTGTGTGTGTGTGTGTGTGTGTGTGTGCGTGCGTGTGATGTGTACAGTATGCAATGAAATTGAGAGTGTGTGTGTGTGTGGGTTTGTGTAGGCTACGTAAAGCCCTCCTCCATTTGAGATCTGACATGTTAAGCTGAAATGTCCGCAATAATTAGTGTCAGCTTCGAGGAACTCCGCTCACATGTCTATGACACTGTTTACCTTGGCCTGCGACTTGTTGACTTTGTAGTCTGAGGATGTAATTCATATTTTTGTGGGTTGGGTCAGGGTGGAGTCGCATAGGCTTGGTTACATCAAACACAAAAACATTTTGTATGAACATAAGCGCGTCGCACATGAAAAGTTCAGCTGCACAACACTTTGTATAGTTGCTGTCCATTTGTCTAACACAGCTCCACGCTTCTATTCTCAACATACACTGGGTTTCTCATTTGCTTGTTTGCTGAATTGCCTCATTACATGCTACAAGTCGTTGATGTTGGTCAGAAATCATTTATCACCATATATCACATAGTTTTTGTAAATTAATGCCCTATTTTGCCACATACAGTATGTATTGCAACAAGTACACCCACAAGTAATTAAGAATGACTCACGTTATATGTGCCATGGGGTTTTATCTCCCATTGGCTTAGAGGATACGGCTTCATGTTGCAGCGTTCAGATATGGGTTTATCTCCCATTGGCTTAGAGGATACGGCTTCATGTTGCAGCGTTCAGACTATGGGTTTATCTCCCATTGGCTTAGATGCGCTAGAGGCAAATGCACCAAGTCTCTGTCTGTCTGTCCAGTGTCCACGTAACTCGAGTACCGTTCACCCCACCAAATTCAAATTCGACACACCCAGGTTTCGAGTCGGCCGGACCCACCGCCCCAAAAATACCTCTGCCCGGACTCTGGACAGGGCAGACATCTGTTCTGACATCATTCGCACGTCTGCATAGACTCCATATTTGGGCACACCTGGCAAAGAACTCCATATATGGGCATAAAAGGGACACAGACATAATATCTGGGTGGGGCATCCATTTCCAACTTGCATCGTTCCAAGTAGGCCAGTGCCCAACGGGCACCGCTGTAGCGGCTCCAACGGGTACCGCTCTAGTAATGGCCAAAATAGGGACACCAGCATGAAAGAGGTTAAGTGTGTCTGTGGGTTCCTGTGTGAAAAGTAAAGTAACCCTTGACATACAAGGTTTTTGCCTGACAGCGATGGATATTCTAGTCTATGAATTGATTGCACAGGGCCTAAATGGATTTGTGGTGCTATCCCTTTAGAACTGAGTGTTTGACTGTACTCTGTTGCTGTTTTTACATTCATGTTCAATAAACTATTCAATCAATCAATCAATCAATCAATCAATCAAAGATATACAATTGCATGCTTACTATATATTTGCAAGGTTTAATCATAACACCCATGACAAAAAAAGGATAGTCATTTTGTATTTTAAAGCAAAATGCCAGACACTATAACCCTTGAAAAAGAGCATTAAAGCTGCAATGCATATGTTTCACGGAGGCTACTACAGGATTCAAACCTGCGTCTCCCACATGGGAAACCAAATCAGATGTAGGCTACTTCTCATCCAAAAAGGAATCCCCCCACAATCCCCGCAACTTGTAGATCTCATAATACTGCACTAACATATAAGGGGGCATTGAACGTAACAGATTTCATGCAATAGCAATGTTTTGTTTTGGCAGTTGGTTTGATTCGGAGAGTAGAGAACTATCTGGTAGAATATAAAACTAGAATTCACACTCGCAACCAACGGTGGACAGTATCTGTTGGACAGCCATGCAAACATACAGTACACAAACATGCACACATTCGCTCACTGTTTTGTGATATCACTGTTATTAAAATGCAGTGGTTTTATTAAGTGTGAGTTTGTTTTAATGATGCTGTTGACTTAATGTCCGTCCACATGTTTGCCTGGCTGCCGGCGCCCCTCCTCAAGCTGACCTAATCCTGAAAGCTGACCAAATAAACCACTGATAAAAAAACTCTCAGGAACTAAACATGACCTAAACGTCAATAAAATAATAGCTGTGGTTTGTCACTAATGGGTGAGGAACAAACTCTAAAAATGACAAATGTGTGTAAGAAAATAAATGTAATTCTCATGGTTATTGGGTGGTAGAAACCTTCCAAGCTGCCAACCAAAAAAAACACACTCAGACTATCAACTACTAGGCTCTCACGAATATGAGATAAATACCTGGAGAATTATGAATTACTCAACATAATAATAATTAATATTGGATGAATATTGGTGAATATTGAGAAATGTAAGCGCACCTCCAAAAAACAAAACTAAAAACAGTTGCACCGTCTGTCGTACACAATTTGACTGACACAATTTGACCTGGTAGGCAACCAGGCACATGGTGGAGATCTGCCCTCCTAGGAGTGCTCCTAGTTTGATTTATTCTTCAGACCAACCAATGGCACAGAGACAAAAGCTAAAACAAACCTATAGATCAGGATCAGGTTATTCCAATACACAAGCATGCCACAAATTAGTAATCAGCATGTAAGAACATTTTAGTAAGTAACTGACCGAGACTGAATTCACTTGCAATGGGTGTATATCAGTGGCTTTTGTAAGAACATTCACCAAATTCCAATACGACAGATTATCAAGGCATGTGCTAATGTTCTTTATTTGAAATTAGACTTTTTTCTATAGTATGTTCACCAAAAAAAAGAAAAAAGAAAACAAGACAAGCTACAAGTTGCATGCCATGACTTTTTGTTTAAAATAAGGTTCCCTGGCTAATAAGACAAATATGCCTTAATACATTACAATTGCCCTCTATAACTAAAATAAAATAAAAACACCTTAAATATTGTATTTATTTTATAAATAGATAATCTTTCACTCCATAGGTACGCGTCCTTCGAAAGCCTACGCACGGGTTGTGCAAGGACATGCTGTGATTGGTCAGTGCGGACACGCTGTGATTGGCCAGTAGCCACTTTGAGTGGCAGTCGGCGATCACCAGAACATGATTTACTATTCTCTACCTATCGGGTCGCAACTGGAACGGCCCTGAGTCGGCTAAGCGAACTTCGCAACGTTCGTCGCGGCAACTCGTTTGCTTTAGCAGCTCAGTGCTGTCTCACGTGGCTCATGTTCGCTTGAGACGACAGGCCTCCGTCGCGGTCTAGTCCATAGAGTAATATATTTAGGCCTATAGTCCGCAGTTGTTGTAGGCGAGAGGCACTTCCGCCACAGAAGCCACAGAACCGGGGCGTGGTTATAATATAAGCACAATAGGTAGAATGTCGCCATAGGGACTGCTTCTGTCGCAGGTTGATGATGTAATTTGCCCATATGTAGTCTAGCCCTATGGAATGTATGGAATGCATACAGTATGCTAATAAAAAAAACAGCTTAATACTTCCTAAGGATAATATCAAAGCAATATTTTAAATACTTTTTATTAGCACGTGCATTCTATATATTCCATAGGGCTGGACCACAGATGGACAAATGACATCATCAACTTGCGATGGGAGTTCCTATTGAGTGAAAGATTACCTATTTCTAAAATAAATAAAATATTTAACGTGTTGTAAATATTAGATTTTAGTTGTAGAGGACAATTATAATGTATTAAGGCATATTTGTCTTATTAGTCAAGGATCGTTGTGTGTCACAAAAACTGTAGGCCTTCACCAACCAAATTATGAAGAAACATTGTTTAGTATCATTAATGACGATGATGTGTAATTGACACTCTGGGTGCTCCTCCCCATGTTTTCCTCAACCATTTAAGACAGAACATACTAACAGAACAAATGGCAAAACATTTAGTCACAAATGTATGGTGTGATTATGGGTTACAGAGGGTTAACCCTTAAATTTACCCTTATATTTATCTAGAAAGAAAAGCAAACTTCTTCTTTGCTGCTTCCAATTTCTTATTTGCTGCTTCCAATTTCTTCTTTGCTTCTGCTAGTTTCTCATTTATGGTGGCCTTCCACTTGTTCCACTTGCTCAGCTTATTCAGGAAGCCGAAGCCTTCAGCCATTCTTGTGTCAAGGAAGTCTTCTGCCTGCATGTCATTAGCTACAGCAGTATAATAAGAAGAAGAAGCAGAGTTTTGAAGGGTCAGTTAGTAGTAGATTAAAAAATCACACCTGTGTGAAGTGAGTGGTTCAACTCCGTGTGTGTGTGTGTTGGGGGGGGGGGAGTGTGGGGGGGAGTTCCAGACCCACAGGAACGCACCCAGGGTGCCGAGCCACCCCGCGTCCGAAACGGTTGAGAAATGACAGAGTTACCGTGTGGGGGTCACTGTACTGTACTGTACTGTACTGTACTGTACTGTACTGTACTGTACTGTACTGTACTGTACTGTACTGTACTGTACTGTACTGTACTGTACTGTACTGACCCACGGGAACGCATCCAGGGTGCCGGCCCGATTCCAGCAAGCCGCCCAGAGTTACCGTGTGGGGGTCCCTCTACTGTACCCTCTACTGTACTGTACTGTAGTCACTGTACTGTACTGGCACATCCGAAATCACCATATATACAGTTAATATGTGTGTGTTATAATATGTGTGTGTGTTAGGTTGCGCACAGGTAGTGAAAAACAACCATGCTGTTTTCGTGCTCAGACACACCCACCCAGCCAGCCAGCCAGCCACCCACACACACACACAGCTCCGTAGCACCACTCAAAAAAGGATACATTATTGTGACACTGTATATAGACTGTAGATTGTAGAAGCATTACGCATTCAATTTAGAGTCATCTTTGCCATTTTTGTTATTAATAGATTTTGAATTATTATAATGAATGAATGAAGGCATATTGTCAAATTAAATATGTAGCCAATATACACACTAGGACTAGGCTCTGTGCACAGTAATCCTATTGATACAAGTGATACTAATTAAGGCTCAGCTGTTCCATTCTGGTGAAACAGTGTCATGGTTCTGCTATTGTCAAGGTAGGCTACTGGTCCTGGACAGGCTCTGTTACACAACTAAGTTGCATATATCTTTTCTCATTTTCTCAAGTTTGGGACATTTCATACATTTATAGGGACTATACTACTCAAGTGAATTTGATATACATTTTCTACCATAAGTGAAGTGATACTGTAGATTTCATTAGGATTGTTTTATTTCTCCCCCATTTGGGACACCATATACATTTAGTGGCATAACTCCATGAGTGTACATGCAAGCTACGCATGGAGTATTGCTGGATTCAGTAGAACCTGCACCTTTCCTACAAGGTGTAAAATACTTTTATACAAGAATCCATTTCATGTAGGGAGGCCTTAGAAGTAACTCAAAAACTAAAGCCCTTTTTTTTGCTTGTTTGTCACAGTACTATTAGTCAAGATTCAAAATTACTGGTACACAAGAGTCCTCAACATTGTAGCAGCAACACAAATAATATAATTAAAACAATTAAGAAGGTAGCATTTTTATGTTCAAATATACTGCATGCACTTTTCATGGGTCAAATGTTAAGTCAAGCTGATACAAGATTTGAAGTGACATTGACATAACTACATCATATGAAACTACCTGGCTTATCCACAGCGTTAACATTTCCCACTGCTGCGGCATTAATTGTGGCCAACAGAACCAAAAGCAGGAACACAATTTGGATCTTCATTTCCTGCAAAAAAATGCAAAACAATGTTAAAAAGCTGATCAGTATAATTTGTCTGACTCTGTATGCCATTGGGCCAACAATTAGAAGAACAAGTGAATGTAATGGGATGAAATTCTTCTAAGCTGGCATTGTTGTATATAGGCTATACTACAGCGATCCCCAACCTGTGGGCTGGGGCCCACTGGAGGAATATTGGCCCGGACGGTTAGCTCAACCGTCTGGGCACCTAGGCTGCCAAGCCAGCTGGACGGCATGCCGCGGGTTGGACTCCCGAGCCCGATGGCCATTGCTGCGTGTCACTCCCCATCTCTCTCCCCCTTTCCTGTCTAATTACTGTACCCTTTCAATAAAGGCAAAAAACGCCAAAAATATCATTAAAATAAATTACAAGAATATAAAACAATTGTCTTGATATTTATTTCTTCAAAAATATTGAACAATGAGTTTACATTGTGATACAGATATTGTAAATAGGTATAGTACAGTATATATGTATACTTATATAAGTGTATATGTAATGCTGCCGTGTTAAGTGGCCAGATGGGTGGGTCGCAAAGCCTTTAGTTTCTAGATGACCTTGCACAGAAGGTTGGAAACCGCTGTACTATGCATGTCGCTGCATTGGTAAGTAAGTACATGTAAGTATTGATCTCACCTTCAGTAGTTTGTGGAAACCCTTGGAGGTGAGAATGAAGTCTTGTGAGGTCTTCAACATGCAACTCGATCAGCTATACAGTAAGTATATCTGATCTAGTTACAGGAACGTGTACTCACTTCACTGATTAACAAGTAGTAATGTGTCAACATTTACTTACTCTACTTGGGCTATTTGACAGTCAAATAGCCCTGAGCAATGATGAGGGCTATTTGACACTCGTGCTAATTCCATGCAGACAGGTTCTTAGAACATAAAGGTCCCTTTTCACTGCCTTTTTGTCAGTGATGTTAATCATTTGCCATCAGTCAAATGTAATTTAGTTTAACCCATTCTCGGCGGGAACCCCTTTTGGTGTTTTAAACATTGTTATAATTTAGCTATTGAAAAATAGCAGATTTACAAGCTCATAGCGCGCCACCGAGTGGCGCACTATGAACTTGTAGGTCTGCTATTTTTTTTTAATTTCGACGTCAGGCCTGAATGGGTTAAACATAATACATAATATACTGTAGCCCAGTGGTTCTCAAACCTTTTCATGTCAAGGACCCCCAAAGTGACATCTGAAACCCCCATTTGAAAAGGATATGCCAGGGACCCCCATAACAGAAGCATGTTATAGCTCTAGCAGTGATTCTAATCTCAACTCAACCATTTTAATTTCAAGGACCCCTAGTTTGACCTGCATTAGGCTACGGATCCCCATTGAATGGCATTTCTATCTCTGGGACCCCATATTGTAAAATCAATGTTGATTTAACTCTCTGAGTTACAGACCCATAAGAGTTCTATGGTTCCTATCTATCATTTAGCTGGGGACCCCCTGGAACGCCCTCAAGACCCCTGGGGGTTCCCAGACCCCACTTTGAGAACCAATGCTGTAGCCTATACTATATACTCTTTCTTTCTTTTATTTACTTGTGTAAATACCTTAGATATCATAAAGTTAAATAAAGAATAGCCCTTGGAAACCCAGATGTTTTCTTTCGAAGAAGAAAATAAAGAAGTGATCTGTAGAGCAGGTCCATGTGGCGTACACACACACACAGTGGTGTAAAAAAGTACTCACATTTCCTACTTAAGTGAAAGTATCAGTACTGCAGTGTAGAAATACTCTGTTACAAGCAAAAGTCCGGAATTCAAAATGCACTTTAGTTAAAGTACAAAAGTATTGACATCAACATGTCTATCTACAATGACCTCAGATCTGACGAGAGGACCCACTGAATTTAAGCGGAGGAAAATAAACTAACAACCCTCGGCCGGGCGCTCCAACAACACTGTGTGACTCAGGGCCTATCCTGAAGAACAAAATATGTGACTAAATGGGGAAAAAAATGGGAGGGAAAAGAAAAATGGAAATCTGTCTGTCTTCAACAGACCTGAAGGAGACCTGTGTTGATCCAAGCAACAATGCCTGCGTTCCTCGCTTCACGTTTGCAAGGCCCTTAATACTTCCTATGGATAATATCAAAGCAATATTTGAAATACTTTTTATTAGCAAGTGCATTCCATATATTCCATAGGGCTGGACCACAGACGGACAAATGACATCATCAACTGACAACTTGCGATGGGAGTTCCTATTGAGTGAAAGATTACCCATTTCTAAGAAAGAAACATTGTTTAGTATCATTAATGACTATGATGTGTAATTGACACTATGGGTGCTCCGTGCTCCTCCCCATGTTTTCCTCAACCATTTAAGACAGAACATACTAACAGAAAAATGGGAAACTATTTAGTCACAAATGTATGCCAACAATTCAACAATTTCACAAGAATGATTATGTGTTACAGGACGGTTAACCCTTAAATTTATCTAGAAGGGAAGCTAAGAAACCGAGTCTCTTCTTCTGCTTCTTTGCTGCTTCCAATTTCTTCTTTGCTTCTGCTAGTTTCTCATTTATGGTGGCCTTCCACTTGTCCAGTCCAGGAAAGCTGCCCAGCTCACTCAGAACGCCGAAGTCTTCAGCCATTCTTGTGTCACTTGTGTGTATTCTTGTGTCTTCTGCCTGCATGTCATTCGCTACAGCAGTATAATAAGAAGAAGAAGCAGAGTTTTGAAGGGTCAGTTAGTAGTAGATTAAAAAAAGGATACATTAATGTGACACTGTATATAGACTGTAGATTGTAGAAGCATTACGCATTCAATTTAGAGTCATCTTTGCCATTTTTGTTATTAATAGATTTTTAATTAATATAATGAATGAATGAAGGCATATTGTCAAATTAAATATATAGCCAATATACACACTAGGACTAGGCTCTGTGCACAGTAATCCTATTGATACAAGTGATACTAATTAAGGCTCAGCTGTTCCATTCTGGTGAAACAGTGTCATGGTTCTGCTATTGTCAAGGTAGGCTACTGGTCCTGGACAGGCTCTGTTACACAACTAAGTTGCATATATGTTTTCTCATTTTCTCAAATTTGGGACATTTCATACATTTATAGGGACTACTACTCAAGTGAATTTGATATACATTTTCTACCATAAGTTTTTCATTTCATTTCAACCTTTATTTAGTTCTCGGAGAACACACTGAGGGCTGAGACCCTCTTTTTCAGTGGTGCCGAGATTACAACACATCAACAATGTACAATGGGGGGGACAAAGAAAACAAAACATAGATGAATAAAGTAAATGACTGGTAATAATAACATAGTAATAACACATTACATAGTGATTGATGGATAATTTTGAGTTATTAGATCTGTAGATCTGTTATTTTGTGGGATTTGGTTATATGTTCCCAATAATCTTCATGCCCTGTGTGCCACTGAGTTACATCTCATTTCTGCCCAACATTTAGATAAGTATTAATTCTTCCCCCCAGCTGGCGGGAAGATAAAGTATTGTTTTCTCCTGTTTGCCAAAACACCCAGCGTATCTGTTGGAAAACATGTTATTTGACCTTGTAGCTAGGTAGACTTCATGTCTCCCTCGCTCTCCTATTTGCGTCTTAAAGACATTATATTAGTCGGCACGGCCGTCATTTGTAGGGTGCCCAATACACCTCCCAGCTATAGGTGCCGCTATTATTCACTTTTGATTACCCTCTGAACTCCAAATGCATTACTTCCCCATGTGAAAAGGATGTTATGACTTATGTAGTATAAAATGTTGTCACTGATGATGTGTCAGGGAGAGATCGTTTTAACGCTGTACGGACCTGCCATTTCTCTCCCGATGTAAGTTGTAATATATATCAAATGGAAAATCATTAGCTCTGGTGTGACTTCTCTTCTTCCGTGTCTGGTGTCAAACTCATTCTAAGGTATTCTGGTATACTCTGATACTTTTACTCTCTGCCTAATTCTCTCCTTTTAGTATTATAGTTTTCCTCTAAAGTATTTATCCTTAAAAGGTATTACTATAGAGTTACAGTTGAACATTATAACAGTAAAGATAAAGTTAATATTCACTTGTTTAAAAGGTTTACAGTCCTTAATTCTGACTTCTTGAGTATTTGTACTCTATTACATTCTTACAAATTCTCCTCAACGGGACTCCTCCAGAGTCCAGATGATTGATTGGTCTTCGATCCTTCCCTTATCTTAAAATTTATGTATCAGTGATCAACTCAATTAAAACAGGTACAGTTGATATTTACCAACGTTGATATTTACCAAGTGAAGTGATACTGTAGATTTCATTAGGATTGTTTTATTTCTCCCCCATTTGGGACACCATATACATTTAGTGGCATAACTCCATGAGTATACATGCAAGCTACGCATGGAGTATTGCTGGATTCAGTAGAACCTGCACCTTTCCTACAAGGTGTAAAATACTTTTATACAAGAATCCATTTCATGTAGGGAGGCCTTAGAAGTAACTCAAAAACTAAAGCCCTTTTTTTTGCTTGTTTGTCACAGTACTATTAGTCAAGATTCAAAATTACTGGTACACAAGAGTCCTCGACATTGTAGCAGCAACACAAATAATATAATTAAAACAATTAAGAAGGTAGCATTTTTATGTTCAAATATACTGCATGCACTTTTCATGGGTCAAAATAATGTTAAGTCAAGCTGATACAAGATTTGAAGTGACATTGACATAACTACATCATATGAAACTATACCTGGCTTATCCACTGCGTTAACATTTCCCACTGCTGCGGCATTAATTGTGGCCAACAGAACCAAAAGCAGGAACACAATTTGGATCTTCATTTCCTGCAAAAAATGCAAAACAATGTTAAAAAGCTGATCAGTATAATTTGTCTGACTCTGTATGCCATTGGGCCAACAATTAGAAGAACAAGTGAATGTAATGGGATGAAATTCTTCTAAGCTGGCATTGTTATAGGCTATACTACAGCGATCCCCAACCTGTGGGGAATATTGGCCCGGACGGTTAGCTCAACCGTCTGGGCACTAGGCTGCCAAGCCAGCTGGACGGCATGCCGCGGGTTGGACTCCCGAGCCTGATGGCCATTGCTGCGTGTCACTCCCCATCTCTCTCCCCCTTTCCTGTCTAATTACTGTACCCTTTCAATAAAGGCAAAAAACGCCAAAAATATCATTAAAAGAAATTACAAGAATATAAAACAATTGTCTTGATATTTATTTCTTCAAAATATTGAACAATGAGTTTACATTGTGATACAGATATTGTAAATAGGTATAGTACAGTATATATGTATACTTATATAAGTGTATATGTAATGCTGTCGTGTTAAGTGGCCAGATGGGTGGGTCGCAAAGCCTTTAGTTTCTAGATGACCTTGCACAGAAGGTTGGAAACCGCTGTACTATGCATGTCGCTGCAATGGTAAGTAAGTACATGTAAGTATTGATCTCACCTTCAGTAGTTTGTGGAAACCCTTGGAGGTGAGAATGAAGTGAGGACCTGTGAGGTCTTCAACATGCAACTCGATCAGCTATATAGTAAGTATATCTGATCTAGTTACAGGAACGTGTACTCACTTCACTGATTAACAAGTAGTAATGTGTCAAAATTTGACACATTACTACTTGGGCTATTTGACAGTCAAATAGCCCTGAGCAATGATGAGGGCTATTTGACACTCGTGCTAATTCCATGCAGACAGGTTCCTAGAACATAAAGGTCTCTTTTCACTGCCTTTTTGTCAGTGATGTTAATCATTTGCCATCAGTCAAATGTCATTTAGTTTAAACATATACATAATATACCGTATAGCCCAGTGGTTCTCAAACCTTCATAAAGTTAAATAAAGAATAGCCCTTGGAAACCCAGATGTTTTCTTTCGAAGAAGAAAATAAAGAAGTGATCTGTAGAGCAGGTCCATGTGGCGTACACACACACACACACAGTGGTGTAAAAAAGTACTCACATTTCTTACTTAAGTAAAAGTATCAGTACTGCAGTGTAGAAATACTCTGTTACAAGCAAAAGTCCGGAATTCAAAATGCACTTGAGTTAAAGTACAAAAGTATTGACATCAACATGTCTATCTACAATGACCTCAGATCTGACGAAAGGACCCACTGAATTTAAGAGGAGGACAATAAACGAACAACCCTCGGCCGGGCGCTCCAACACAATCTGCAATGATCTCGGGTGAGAATTTGGCAATAGATTGTGTCCATGTGTGACTCAGAGCCTATCCTGAAGAACAAAATATGTGATTAAATGGGGAGAAAATGGAAGGGAAAAGAAAAATGTAATCCCCCAAAACAGCCACAATCTAACATAATCTAATATAAAATAGCCTACCTAACATATGTGAACCTACTACAATATTCTTGTTTGGATTATTATATCATCCAACTAAATACAGCATTTTGTTTGTGTAGTACTGAATGTATTGTAATATTCGAATGGCCATGTGACAGCACTGTCAGTGTTTCAACACTGTTATGCATGTGTTCCTTTTTACGATGTTAAACTGAATTAAATGCTTTAACATACCCACATAGCCTGGAGTGTTCCTATCTGCAAATACACTGTGCTCTATATGGCTCAGGAACCGTTGGTTCCCCAGGCTTACTTTACGCATAACATGTTTAAAAAGCCGGGAGGAAGAAGGAAAGTATAACCATGGTTGTGTGACGCACCAAAATGTAGTTGATTTTGAAGATGCTATTCTTTTTATTTTATTTTTTCATGAAAATAATGTGTCTATAATATATGAACCAGCATGGACAAGAATGGACAATACCTTTGTAAAGTAATCGCTTCTGGAAAATAAAAGAAGACATATAACACATTGGTGTTGCGATTTACAATGTGTACACTGTGTAATTTTATACGGTAATTTGGTAACATGATCTTGCCATTAAGTTAATGGCAGGGTGGTAATAATTTGCCATTGACAGCCCATACATCCAAACAAAATCTGATCTGATTGTATTACAGTAAACAACGTCAAACTCACCAACATTGCAGCTGTATGAAAAGCTTGAATTATCCTCTTTCTATTTGTTATTATTATTTTATATTGTGATATTGTCATATGGTCATATTGTCATGTTTCATATTGTCATATTGTCATATTGTCATGTTTCATATTGTCATATGGTCATATTGTCATGTTTCATATTGTCATATTGTCATCTTTATTGCCGTCTTGCTTGGTTCCGCCTTATCGCTGTAATCGCTTATCGCAGCTATATTTCTTTCTTTCTTTCTGAACCACTGCTGTAAAGGATTAACAGAGAGCGTTTTACATTGAACCCCATCTGTTACAGTATACACAATCTCACCGTGGTTTGGTACAGTATCATCGTGGCCCAATACACATACCAACCCACCCTGGCCATACTATTCAGCACACAATGTGTGGTTAGTTTCTGTTGGGAAAAGCCCTTCATCGTGGTTTTACCAGCAGTCATCAGTGAACAATGGCCTTAAAGTGAGTTTACAGGATTATAGGTATACAAATGTGGCTACTGTATACCGTTTATTGTCAGAAAATGGAAAATGGGCTGAGGTGGGGTTATAAAGAGACCATGACATTCTGGATTTTCTTTCTTTCATTAACTTTTTGCTAAATCAAAAGCTTTTGCATTGAAACCAGCAAAGTGGTTGGTTTAGGACAAATGACTGAGTGAATTTCAATGTGCTTTAAGGTCTTTAAGTAGAGGCTGGATGAGGTCATCTGCTAAATGAGAAAGCCAGGAGGAAAATGCATATTATACGTGACATGGCAATGATGGCATTATGTGGCCACTATGTGTGTGTGTGAGAGAGAGAGAGAGAGAGAGAGAGAGAGAGAGAGAGAGAGAGAGAGAGAGAGAGAGAGAGAGAGAGAGAGAGAGAGAGAGAGAGAGAGAGAGAGAGAGAGAGAGAGAGAGAGAGAGAGAGAGAGAGAGAGAGAGAGAACTTAGAATTTGGCTGATAGGAATTTCATCAGATAAAAAGAAAAAGAAAGGCTTCTGACTTGACTGAAAGAAAGTCATCCAAAAGCAAACCGATCATGCTTCATTGTGGAAGTAAATCGAGAAATCATCGTCACCAACAATTGTGCGATCTAATCACTGGCTGAAGCCTACGCTTAATGAGCTGTCTTACTGAAAACCACCTTCACAAAAATAGCAAACACAGATCGTCTATTTTCGATATTTTTGAGGGTAGCGAAAATCCACGCCTATAATGACATGCACCAGGTTGGAAGTGGTTAAACCAACCAACACAATGCTTTAGGTCAGAATGAAAGGGCATCCATCTGCAGATGTGGCAAGTGCAAATACAATGAATGTGTATACGCACGCACGCACGCACGCGCACACACACACACACACACACACACACACACACACACACACACACACACACACACACACACACACACACACACACACACAGCACTGTCTGAAGGAAAGGGCACAAAACAACTATGCGCACATTCACACAGGAAACATGGTCTATATAGTCTATACTCTATACCACATTACAAACCCTCTCGAGCGCTCAGATCAGCCGACGCAGGGAAGCTGGAAGTACCTTCGCTAAAGACGCCGGGACAGCGCTCCACACGTCCCAAACTCTTCTCCCTTCTGGCTCAAAAAATATGGAATGCACTTCCCATTACAATCAGAACTGCAGATTCACTCCCAATCTTCCGCCGCAGTCTGAAAACGCACCTCTTCAGACCCATAGCACTTGCCGTAGTATACTTGCCCTGGCCTCGACCTCCTACAGGCGTATGCACAGGCTCAACTCATGTAACTTAAATAGCACTTTTATGTATAGACATAGCACTCTTTAGTCAGTATACACATATACCGGTAGTTTCCTTAGATAGCTATTCCACTGTTAGGTTCTTAAGCTTACGTAGGATTCATGATGACTTTTTTATGTTTTATGATGTATTACCATGTTTTTTGTTGAATCGCTCTGGATTAAGAGTGTCTGCTAAATGCCTAAATTGTACCACTGTTAACCAAACAGTGGGTCAGGGCCCATGTGTGGGTCACGCACACAGTCAAAACAAGCACACACAAGGCACACAGAAAAGAGTGATCCTGTGTGGAGGGTGGCCTGTGTATTCAGGACGTCCCGGAGCCTATAGGGTATAGGGATCCAGAACCGGAGGAACGAGGGGAACCGGATCCAACATTGAGGAACCAGGAATCGGTTCCATCAAATTTGGAACCGTTTCCGGAACTAGTTTATGTGGACTATAATGTGGACTCTAATTGCCATACCGGTGGTTCTCAAAACCTTTTCATTTCAAGGACCACCGTAACTCTGAGAGTGTAGAAAGCCATTTATACACTCTAAGAGTTACAGACATGAGGGTCCATTTAGAACCGTTAGGACCTATTCATGCTCCAGTTTTAGGTGATAAGGTGACCACTGAAACGGTGGTTAGTATAAAGACGGAGAGATATGTTCGCGTGAGCGGTGAGTCGCTTACCACCGCGGCGTGACGTCATGTTGTCGTTTTCGGTTGTCACCTTATCACCTATACCAATGGAGTATGAATTGGCCTTTAAGTCACCCTACTGGCAATCTGGGAACCCATCGGCATCGCAGCACAGAAACCGTTCTTGAGAGATTACCCTACTGGTGATGACATGGCGGAGATCAGTGCTTGTTCAACCATCCCACTGAGCAATAGACGGCTAAAAAACGGCTAAAATTAAAAGATTTTAGACGTCTATCCTTAGATTTGACGTTGATCAGCGGTTGTTTAAACGTCTATATATAGACCGTCTATATATAGACCGTCTATATATAGACGTTTAAACAACCGCTAATCAACGTCTAATCTAAGAATAGACGTCTAAAAACTTTCATTTTTAGCCATTTTTATCGCATTTCTAGACGGCCCTTTAGACGAATATTAGACGTCTATTAGACAAAGAAATGCTCAGTGGGATCCTAATGGAGTAATGGTACGTGGAGCTGCTGCATCTTCCCCAGACACCACCAATGACATCACCACACCAGAAAAAGAATAAAAGAAAACACGTTATACTGTAGTTCCACCACGGATGCGTTTTCCCACATTTAAGCTATATATGGTCTTTTGTCTCATACATTCCCTATAAACAGTTTTTTATTCCATTCAACACTCCTCTCCTCCTCTATTACGCCAAAGCAAATGAACCCAAACCATCTCCTTTAAACATTTGCTTCATCCACAAGATTTCCAACCATACCCCCCTAACCATGATAATTAATTAATTTCTAATAAACAGGGTTTGTTATTTGGACATTTGCTGTAAAACGGACTGCTGTGAGGTAGTAAAATAATGACTTTTCCTAGCGTAAATGCCATGCTGGGCATTTTTAGCCCAATGATGCAGGAAGATATCAGACAATATAACTGAAATTAGAGCTCTGAATAATTTGTGGTTTGGACAAGGTTTAGGTCAGGATGTATTGTAATGGATAGATATAGACCAACAACGCAACGCTCTGATGGCGCCTCGGAGGCAAAAGTAAATAAATAGCAGACCTGTGCAATTTGTGATTACAAAGCCTAAAAGGCAAACAGAAATACAGAGTGTAACGTTCCAATGTACAATGCATGGAACACAATTCAATTGCTAATCGCAATAATTTGTGTGACAATTAATTGTCAACTTAAATTTGTAATCGTGACAGCCCTGTAGATGCTTTGAGTCACTCTGGCGGGCCTTAAGGTCCAATTCCAAGTCCGGTCTCTGTGGCCTCTGTGCTATACTAAGAAACGTTAAATTAAATTCAACTACCGGTAGATTGTCATTTCCAGGAAGTATAAGGAACAGTGTGTTAGAAGAATCTCAGAGGAACAACAAATTTCCCTTTCTTTCAATGACCTTGAAATTATGACCTTCCCCACTAACCAAACAAGAAACACTTTGCGGAATTTTGGAAAATGTCCACTTATAACAGTAGTGGAAAACAAAACAAAACTAACTTTTTCTTCTTTTTTTTGTTGCTGTGGTGACAAAGGCATGCAGACAGGTGGGCAGAGAGACAGACAGTCACCCAAACATGTGCCACTCCACCACATCCTGCCAAATAGGGTAGCTTCACAATGTCTGTGTGTGTGCGTGTGCGTGTGCGTGTGTGTGTGTGTGCCTGTCTCACACTCTTTCTGACCATCTCATTGCTCTCTCTGTTCTCAGTGGTGTAAAGTAACTTAACTTTCCATGCTCAGGGTGGAGGGGCAGTTAGGGCCGAGGCTAAGTGTTTTGCTCAGGGAGTGACGAGCGGGGCACGAACCTGTGACCTTAATTGTGATTACCAGAAGGCCTTATACCCACCCAGCTAATGCTATATGGCCCATATTGCGCCAAGTTCGCCTTTTGACGCCTATTTTAATATACATTGATTATGGTTCACAACTGTGTTCTCTACTCACTCGTAAAAAAACGGGGGGAAAAACGGAAATGAAAATTCCACTGGCTTGCTGTCTATGGGAACGCAGTTTTATAGAATCGTAATATCTCGGATTCTTCTTTTTGGCTCAAAACAAGCTTGTTTTGCGCCTCATTTCTCTAAACGATATGATCCCCTGTTACAAAATGTTTTGGGTGAATTAAATAGCCTAACATTCGCGGGACCAGTTACATAGCGATTAATCACTTCCTGACTCTCGGTTTCCGGCTGAAACGGCTTTCAAACTAAAGCTGTCCAGTGTCCACCATTTGAAATGGATGGATGCGCTGCTGGAGTACTCATTTCAGGCGGTCAATGAGTTAACACTGAGGGTTATATTGTGTGGCATCATGCGTGTTTTGATCCAATGTTTCAGGGTTAGATTTTCATTTAGATTCCCCCCCCTCTTTTTTCATCTCAGTTTCATAAACACCAGATGTTTTGGAAAGCGGTCGGTCGCTTTGTCCTGGAATGAAACGTGACTGTCTGAAAACACGAGGTTGACATGAGGTCACCGCATGTAGGCATGCAGGCACTGACTGGCCACTGTACTTCCTGTGTTATTTTTAAGATGCTCCATGTACTGTAGTCAGTGGTGTAGAGTAGCTAGGTACATTTACTCAAGTACTGTAACCTACTTAAGACGGTACAATTTTGAGTTTTTTTTTTTTTTACTTTACTTCTACTCCACTACATCTCAGAGGCATACCGGTATACGTATTGTACTTTTACCCGACCACATAATATTGAAAGGTTTTGTTATTAGTTACTTTTTAGATGACGTTGATTATTATTATTACAAAACACACATTAACCACTTCACCCCTACATACATTTCGGCCATTTGAAAATAGCCGATCTACAATCTCACTATGCGTCGCGATGTACAGTATTGTGATCTTCTAGATCTGCTATTTTCAAAAGATGTTTATACATTTTATACATTAGAAAAATGGTGAAATAGTACTTTCTACTGTTGTAATGTAGGCTACTTAAAGTACATTTTGACACCAATACGTTCACACTTTTACTCAAGTACATTTTGAATTCTGGACTTTTACATGTTCCTGTACATTGCAGTATTGATACTTTTACTTAAGTAAAATGTTGATACTTTTTCCACCACTGTACTTCCTGTGTTATTTTTAAGATGCTCCGTGCATGTACTATAGTCAGGCTGCGGACGGAGGCCTAGCTCATCTCTGGTCACCACACGCACATTCTTGAGGCCATCATTTGTTCCACTTTAACACAGTCACAGACTTTGCTTGTCTAGGTGTTTTATTTCTATATGTTATGTTCTAGTTGTTTTGGTTCTATGTTCTTGTCTTCCCCAGGTGTTTCTCATGTGTAATCAGCCCTGTGTATATATATAGTCTTGTTCCCCAGTCAGTCGTCATTGATGGACTAGTAATGCGATAAGATATTTATCACTTTAAATGCTTTAATGTGTGTATGTCATTATACAGTAAATGAGAATAATGGAAACTTTCAAAAATAGCAGATCTACAAGCTCACCATGGGCTACTTTAGTAGGCTATATTTACTTATTTATTTTCCCCACAGCTTACAAAACCCCAGTGGTATAAAGTTAGTACATACAAACTGTACAATTTTGAGGTAGGCCTATTTTAACTTTGCTGGAGTAGGCCTATTTTCAGTACTTCCTACTCCACTACAGTACATCTCAGAGGCAAATATTATACTTTTACTCCACTACAATTATTTGAAAACTTTAGTTACTTAGTTACTTTGTAGATTTTGATTATTACAACACATGCATTACCCAATACCACTCTATATATTTGCGGTCATTTGAAAATGGCCGCTCTACAAGCTCACAATGTGTCACGTCGCAATGCGACGCATTGTGAGCTTGTAGATCTGCTATTTTGAGATGGGACATTCTGCATAAAGAGTACTTTTCGAACTTGGTACTTTTACTCAAGTACATTTCCAGACTTGTACTTGTAACCGAGTAGGCTATTTCTGCATTGAGTACTTTATCCACCACTGTCAAACCCAACCATGCTTTGCTATATGGAGCTCAACTGTGGCCTACATATCTTTTGCACCATATATTTTCCTTCTAAATACATGCAGAAACTCCACACACCCGTATATCTTTCCCCCATTGAGATATGCTGTACACACTGCACAGTACATTTTACAGCTATTTTTACACTTCCAAAGTTAAATCAAAGCTGCAATCCATCACTTTTTAATTATGTCCAAAACAATGTGACCCGCATGAAAAGCCAAAACATCTACTACTCATCCAAGAGGCAATTAAGCCGAACGACATATTGAACGCATGGATTAAAGCAAAAATAACATCTCACGGCGGAAACAGTGTCCCGCCCCGCTACTAGCGCTGTTTCCCAAACAATTAACAAATAAATGAAATGATGATGTTTTAGTGATAGGCCTATTGTTCCTGCCATTTTGCCTATAGTTTCTTGCATACTGCCGATCAGGTGAAGAAATTACAGACTGAGGCTTTAATGTTTGCTTTTATAGGAAATATCCAAGAGTGGGTTTTATGGAAGATGTTTCTGCACATAATGCTATAGTTTGACCACTTCAAATGCTCTAATCTTAAAATAAGTCAAAGTATGTAGGCCTATTCTACAACAAGCTCCAGACGCATTGAGAGCTTGTAGAATACTAGACTAAACTACTTTGGCTTAATATTCGCTTATACTTAAATATAAGAAATGCTGCCATCTCCAGAATCCAAATGACTGAAATCAGTCATGGCGTCTGAGAACTTTAATCCATGTGAACTTCTGAGCTTCGGACGGGCAGTCCTACTTGTCAACCAGTATAGGTGTTCGACCTATATACGGTACCCAACATCAGTGTCTAGATGTCTCAATGAAAGTGTAGAGAGACCACCACCAACCACTGCAGATGTACTCGTTGTCATATTGTATAAACTAATGTTATGTTCATTAAAATAAGTCTCGGGTTGCTGCTTTAACAGTGTGGATTTTGGTGTGTGGGACTGTGGAGTGCACCTGCAGCTAATGCTTAGCCCGGCCCCGTTCTACAATGTCTTCTAAATCCCAACTGGTTTCTGAAACACGAATGTTGCTATATCAGTGGTGCTCAAACTTTTTCATGTCAATTAAGGACCCCCAAAATGATATGTATTTGGCCCGCCGACCCCCATCTCAAAATGTTTTGTTCCAGGGACTGCCAGAAGCAAATATCCGAGTTCAAATGTTCGCTTAAACAGATCTACAAGCTCATAGATAATAGATATGAGCCTGTATGTCTGCTATTTTTGAATAGCCAAAGTATAAACTATGGTTAAAGTGGTTCAAATTATTGTGAGACTATATTAAATACTGAAATGACACGGATGCTTTGATGGGTTATACTTTGTAGTATTACAGAGTTGCGCGCCACATTGCACCAATTTGTACATGTTGTGCTCCTCTGAGCTTTTGTGTTTCATTGTACTCCTTGTGGTGAGTGTAATTGCTGCACTTAGTCAAAACTATGGTATACATTTAGCATAGCATGCCATCAGGGTTGGGACGATTATAGATTTTGATGGTACGATTACAGAGAGAGATTTCACGATTTTCACGATTATCATGATTATGTGTACTACACGTAGGCCTACATGTATTCCACAAAACTGATGTGCATCATGTGGACATTTTGTAAATTAGAGGCCCTTTTGGGCAACCACACTAATGTAATCATTTTTATCCCACGATTTTGCAACCCATTCTTTTCACCCAGTGTCAATAATCTAATGTAATCCTGGGCGCTACACACTTCCTCTGCCAACCTGACAGGGGAGAGTTTCCCTAGCCGGACGTAGCGCGTGGAAGGAACACGTTATTCCGACCAGTTCCATTCCCCTCCATCAGGCGCCCCGGCTGGCCAGGGGGAGGTAGTTAGAGACCACGATTACTGCAGGGGACACGGGGAGAACATGCAAACTCCACACAGAAAACAGCCTAGCCTTCCCTGATGTAAGACGAGCAAATGTCAGAGGAAACTCGATACAATTAATCGGTGAATTTGAATTATGACTTCTTCATCTTCTTGCAGGTTGTACGACATTAGACCTCCTCGTAAAGACTAGTAAAAAAGTACCATTCCAGACCATTTGACCAAAAGAATGCCTTTACTACATGAAAAATAAAAGCCCCCATGCAGTGCCCTGGGCATCTAGCTGTGCTTCTCAGAGCAGCCTTTTCTTTTTCACTTTTTTCCTCACACGATTACACTGAGCCTCTACAAAATTAATGATGACGGTGACGACGACGGTTCACAGTAGTGAACATAGTCTCATCGCATGACATAGGAACCCATCATTCATCATATCCCTAATCTGCGAAATATTAGGCTACTTTAGAAAACACCTAATTTCACTACATGTACGTCTGCTGTCGACTTAGAAAAATGCATATCCTACAGACCTACACATTTACACATCAAGCCAGATTTATCATCAATACAATGGTGTCCCAGCAAAAATAGCCAGTCTACAAGCTCAGATGTGACGTGTTGTGAGCGTGTACTGTTACTGTACATCATCTTATTTCTATGCCTGATACCAGCGTGTGACAGAGCCCATGAATTAAGCATCACTCTCTGGACTCGAGTGCATTTCTGTTGAAAATCTTGAAAAGTAATTTGACTGTGTTTTAAAGAGCTGTGTGGTGTCAACACACACACAAACACGCACACATACACATGTATGCATTTACGCATTTACGCACGCACGCACGCACGCACGCACGCACGCACGCACGCACGCACGCACGCACACACACACACACACACACACACACACACACAAACTTGCGTACCCTGTACACACACTATCTCTGCTCACACACTTACGTAAACACCTAATTTCACTACATGTACGTCTGCTGTCGACTGGATGTGTTCAGACACGTACGCAGACAGACAGGTAAACAGTTTGAACTGTTTCCTCAGGGCTCAAACCCTCCTTAGTCTCAGTAAACACCTCAGTCAGACAGGCACGTCACGCACGCACTCACAAACAAACACATACACCTAACTTAAATGTACACAAACACATACACCTAACCTAAATGTACACAAACACATACTGGATGCACTGCACATGAACACAAACACTTGTGCATGGGCATATGATGTGGATGCTGACATACATTGCCTACTGCACTCACAAAGACTTTGATTTGATTTGACTTTGTTGTCCCTTTGGACAATGCTGTCCTCTGCATTTAACCCGTCCTATAAGCAGCAGCGAGTGACGAGCATGCAGTGCTTGGGGACCAGCTCCATCAGTTGTAATGCCAGTACCTCGGTCAACGGCACTGGCACAATTATGTACCTAAGAACAATCTGCACTCATAAAGTCGTGACTGCTGCTCCCGTCCTTGCTTTTGCAGTCATTCTTCAGTTGAGCACGCAAGAGCATGTATCTATTTTGAAAGTTTTTGCTTCTTTCTTAGGTAATAATTATTTGACAATTTGACGAATGTTTGACAATGTTTTAATAGTATAGTTTACTGGTTACTTTTGACACAGTAACTTTTTGTGCTACAGTATGTTTCGGCTACTGGACTGCTGTGATTAATTGTATATGTATTATTTGTACTGTGTGCAGGAAATAAGGAATGCAAGTGCACTTATAACACATTTTCTGTGTCTGAATGTTTGTGTCAGGTTTTTCGCTGCCTGCAGGGATGAGTACGACCCTGTCATGCATAGTCCACGTACCATGTATATTGGTGTGTGTATTTTGTGCCTGTGTGTGTGTGTGTGTGTGTGTGTGTGTGTGTGTGTGTGTGTGTGTGCGTGTGCGTGTGCGTGTGCGTGCATGCGTGCGTGCGTGCACAGTATGAGTTGTATTATATGCTGTGGAATTTGACTGTTGTTTTTATCAATAGGGTATTCTGTAATGCTTTTTGTATTGTATTCTGTAATATGTTTTATTTATCTCTGACTGGACTCTTGGAAGATTAGCCCGAAAATAATCCAAATAAAAATCTAATCAAAATGTTTCCATGGCCCAGTCTGCCATGCATGCATATGCTGGTCCTATCCTACAGATCTTCCAGTCTAACCCCTCCAGGACCGACCCACGCTGGACAAGACCTACGTTCTAGAGTGCATTGCTGGAATTTGGCAGAAGTAGCAGGATTTTGGCGGAAGGACCGGTCAATGAAATGACGTTGATGCTTTAAAAATCTGTTTATATTCTCTGTGTATGAAACAAGTGTCGTGATTAGTCGGAAAATATCGTATCCGGGGGAAATACATCTGACGGATGTTCCGGCCTGACACTTCTGTCGATATCGTCTCTGCCTTAGGTTGCGACCGGTTAAGACCGATCGACCTACAGTAATCACAGGTTAGCAGCTTGTAGGAGGCTATGTGCTCCTAAACACCGAGCCCAGCCAAGGAGGAAGTGTCCTTACATGGGCAGTCCTTAACTGGTTCCTTGGACTGAAGCCTGCTGGGACTGGGAATCGCTTCAAGTCACTGACCATGTTAAGCACTTAAGCCTTTTACACTGGCAAAAATAGTGAAAAATGTAGGGCATTTGGGGACGCCTGGGTGAAACACACAGAGACCATGTGAATACATACTCTTATGTTCAAACACATGCACTAGTATGCACACAGACACAGACTGTGCCCACATCGACAGCTCAACAGTGGAGAGGATCCAATGACCTCGGATGGGCCACACACACCACCACTGTGCCGTGTCCAGAGGCGATTTTTGTGTCTTCTTGCAGGGGGGGCAAAGAAAATGTATACGCCCTTCCCCGCGTGTGCATTGCATGGCAATGGATTACAGGTTGTAATTACAGGTTGTATATCTGGGTACACAATACACATCTGTGATAATTCAATGGCTAAGTTATAGAATATAAACAAAACAAATGTTCATTAGTACTTTCAATACTAGTTTACTATTTACTTTTAGTGTCTTTTTTGTTTTATTTGTCTTGTTCTGACCTTGATTGGGGGAGGGGGGATATTTACATGTCGGATACAGCAACATGTACATGTATGTATGTTTATTCATTGCTGCATCAATAAAAAAATAAAAAAGTGTTTTAAAAAGAAAATATGTAAGACAAGTAGCTACTTATTTGACTAGATACTATAATTGTGATTTATTTACTCATTTTGGAGCATATAGCCAAACAGCATCAGCATGTGAGTCATGTCAATCATGTAACGTTGCAATACTGTTCATTACAAAGTGTGAATGAAATGAAAAATATAAATTTGAGATATTACAGCAGTTCACAAACAAATGGGCTACATGACAATTGTATTTATGCATTTGGCTGCCTTATGCAACAAATAAAATGGCCGATTCACGTTTTAAGATTTTCGATCCCATCCATTAAAATGCACTTTGGATGATGTCCCAATTAAGTTAACTGGACATGACATCGAATGTTGCTCAATAGACACTCCCAGGCTGTAGACTGGTGTGCTCTGTTGTTATGGTGCTAATGTTCCGTCTTTTGATTAATCTCCGTCCCTGGCGATGAGCGTAATTATTTGATAGGGCGGAGATCTCCGTCTTGACCGCTCAATAACACAATGAACAAAATGTACCTGGCGATAACGAGGAAATTACACAATGTCAGAACCAGCGCAGCTTCACATCAGAGTAGAATCACACTAAACATCAAAAAGAAAAGACACATTAACGTTTGTGCAGTGATGTTCACTTTTTGTCACGCTAAACAGGTGCTCCCCAATTCTCAACCTATCATGTGCATTCTCAGAGGTAGACTGGGCAGAAGCTGGACGGGTGTTTACTACCCAAAGCTACACGGGCACTTCAAACCCTGTACACTCAAGACACTGCCCCCACTGCCACCCTTAGATCTCCATATATGGAGCTGACCTGTTCTGACATTCCATATGTTGATCTGACCTCATCAAACCCTGTACACTCAAGAACAGCGAAAGTAGCCAATCTACAAGCTCACATCAAGCCTGTAGATCTGCTATTTTACAGGGTAGGTTAAATTAACACAATATACAATTTAGGCATTTAGCAGACACTCTTATCCAGAGCGATTTACAGTAAGCAAGATCAAAAACATGGTAATACATCAAATACATAAAAATAGTCATCAAGACTGTGGCTCAGGAGGTAGAGCAGGTCGTCCAATGATCCATGGGTTCGAATCCCAGCTCCTCCTGTCTACATGTCGAAGTGTCCTTGGGCAAGACACTGAACCCCAAATTGCTCCCGATGTGCTGGTTGGTACCTTGCATGGCTTCCGCACTAGGTGTATGAATGTGTGTGTGAATGGGTGAATGTAATGCACTATGTAAAGCGCCTTGGATAAAGGCGCTATATAAATGCACCATTTACCATTTACTCATATGTAATCTATAAGAACCTTAACCTATAGTGGAATATCTATATTCAAGTTACATAAGTTGCACCTTTGCATACGGCCTGTGAGGTCTTCACGGCTAGGGCAATTAAGTGCACCAAGGATGTTATTGTGTCTTGTGTACTGTGTATACACAGTAACGGTATATTTCATCCATTCTAGGACCACATGTCAAACACTGCCTCATTGCAATGTTATTTAGAGAATTATCACTACTTGTGAAAAACCCAAAAGGTCACATTTACACTTGCAACTAATTCAGTCTGTTTTCCACCACCCTGATTTGCTTAATTTGCTAATTATATAGTAAAACATATTAATACCTAATTTGAAAGTGATGTCATGCAGCACACTAGAGGGAAAGGATTAGACCTCCACAGTTTACTAAACACACAACACATACAGACACATGCACTGCTGCATTAGTGCTGCAATAGCAATCAAAGAATAAACTTAGCATGCAAAAGTTTAATTGTAGGAAACAATGTCCTCTCTCGGGTTTGAGTTTTATGGCGTTTCGTGTTTTTATTTGATGCTATACTGGTCTCAGAGTGTGTCTATTTTCATCGCTGATGACTTTCTAACGAGGCCCAGTTCCATTTCCTGTCAAGTTTTGCAAAGCTTATAAAAACATTTATACTGTTTTGGAGTGTTAAAGAAGAGGAGAGTAGAGGGACAAGGAGACGATAAATAAAGGGGATAAAACAAGGATGGGAAATAGGAGTGGAGAGGAGAGGAGAAATAGGAGTGGAGAGGCAAAATTATGAAGGAGTGAATTTAAATAAACGTGGGTGCTGGCCTGCTGGGCCTAAAAAACTAACGTTGAGAAAAGTAGATGGGTAAATTAACCTGAATCAGATCCCTTGAGGATCTAAAAATGTATGTTAAAATGAAGTTGTCGTTTTCCTTTTAGTACTGTGTGGGCTCTACGTTTCTCAAGAAAGGAGTGAACTCCATCAACGTTACTCAATGAATGACTCACACCTGTTATGTGTGTTTCTCATCATCTCCCATGCAGCCATCAGGGCAGCTTGGTCTCTTTTATTGCTGCCGGTGTGTACGCACACTGATGATACAACCCATCTCATTAGGGCGCGTTCGGAAATAGCGCACTGAGCGCACTGTGCAATGCAAACTAATAGGCGAGTGCGCTCCTGTGCGGTATTTCCGAACGCGCCCTACTGCAAATTAGCCACGAGCTGAATTAACCACTTAAACACTGCAGTGTTTCTCGAACTTCTATTGCATGTGGAACAGTGGAATATTATCCATGAAAGTATCCATGTCACATTATGCCCCATTTAGACTGCAGTCACATCCAGTGATTAGTGGCAGCGGTGGCCGAACGGATTGCGGAGCGGTCTTGATACCGGAAGGTCGCCAGTTCGAATCACGACACGTTAAAATTACCACCGCTGAAGTGCCCTTGAACAAGGCATTGAACCACTACGATGAAATGTGTTCTATGAGCAGGGCCTGGCTGGAAACAAGTTCTTGAGCTTAGCCCAGATACCCTGGGTAAATATAGTAATCATTTCATTTCATTTCAGTCAAATCTGATTCAAATCTGATTTTTCTTAAAATCTTATCTTTTGGCTCAACCTTTCACACTGCCGTTTGCAAGTGCACCAGATATGATCTGTGTGTTCAGACTGGCAGCCAAATCTAGCCTGAATCAGATCTGTACCACTGCCACAGATGACAGATTGGCATCTGATTTGTTTAAATACGCAAACAAGTCACATACATGTCACATGGAATCCAATTTAGATCAGGTTGTTGCATTCAGACTTCGACAGAATCCTGAAATCAGATATGAATCAGATTTGATAATTGAAAAATCAAAACAAAAAAACACGTACCCTCATGTATTAGGAGGGCGGTTATATAAAAATGAATTGGGAGCCCCGGAGGAATACCCCACTTTGAGAACCACTGTTTTGGCAAGATGGCTGTTTCCTTTTTATGGAAATCTCCCAAGTCTCCATCTATCTCTGCGTGGAGGATGTTGTCTATTGTTTAAACAATCATATTCTCTGTGACGGGCATGGGCTCCGAGTCCTAACATGTTCCACCGTGGAACTTACATATCCTTCTTCAGTTCTCTACAAACCTTGATTCTCCTGACTGACTCTTTTATTCAGCATACAGTTACAGTACATGTATTTAGTATCTTAATTTGTCATTTCATGCACATTTATCTACAATCATTTTTGTATGATTAATTTATTTACAATTTCAATTTACAATTTAGGCATTTTGATGCTCTTCATCCAGAGCGATTTACAGTAAGCACAGACACCACAAGGTAGGCTAGTATATCATCATCAAACTATACCTTGTGTTACTGTAAATACCATTGATACAGTATAAACACACAGGGTTGGACTAATATATATACAGACTAGAGATACATAGCCTACATACAGAATAATACAGTACATTATATGAGATTAGACAGTGCACAATAGTTGCACTTTCTATGGTTTTCCACCAGATGGCAGACTCTACCAGTACCTCCAGAGTGGTTCAACAGCCTTTTCCCATGCACCTTCACTTGGCATAACATTTTTGTTCAACTCGGTTCCACAGATAAATATTGTGAAAATAGCCAAACTACAAGTTCAAGTGAGCTAGTAGATCGTCAAAATGTTCACAATGTTTGCCTCTGTCTTATGTAATATTTGACAATATGGCCAATTTGGTATTAAACGATTAAGGTCTTAAAAGTCATTTAAATTGGCCTGGGCTGGCTCAGCAGTCCATGCACCTTGGCTGGTAATCCAGTCTGGCAGTGTGCCGCGGGTTCGACTCCCGATCCCGACGGCCTTTACTGCATGTCATCCCCCCCATCTACAATGAGCTTAATTGCATAGGTCTTTTTTTCCCATGTCCAAAGTGGTTGACAGATATAGCCTACAGTACATGAAATGCAAAGCACAGACAAAGGTCCTAGCCACTAGTCCCAAACCCACTGATTCACCCCATAGCCTATGCAAAAACCTTTCTGGTGAATTGAAAATGGAGGACCCCAATGTAAACAAGCCATTGTGCTTTTCTGGGTAGATTCCAATCCTCTTAGCAGACCTTGCATTGCACAGAGAGAGAGCGAGACTTCATTTACAAGAAGTCTACACAATTAGAGCATGTGAAATAATTGTTATTTTGATCCTAGTTTGCCTGTTATCTCTCCTATTATGGTAACACATCAATACAGCATGGAATTGTGGAGTTTTAGGTCTGAGAGGCTAAATCTCATCAAATGGTGGTCAGTGGCTCAAATGCTGAATAAGTAATGGACCTTGATATGAAAAGGGTTGAAAACCACTGTGCTACAGTACAGCAGACTGAGCAGAGTGTCACACTGAATGAGAGTTTCTCTTGGTTACTGTACTTCTGCTTCCTGTCAGAGACGATAATAATAGAACTGTCACTTCCTCTTCGTTAAAGATGTGGGAGGATTGAAGGGGTGATACAGAACTGGAAATGAAACAAAATACATCTATTTTAAACAACACTTCAAAAACTTTAAATGCATATAGCTTTTAAAATATACAACAAACCGATAAAATAATAATGTGTCTGAAACTATTGTGTTTTTTTGGAGTCCAGTAATGTTTATGATGTCAGAATATGTTTCATTTGTCCACACATAAATCTTATATTTCATCGTACCACAGAGCCGTGCAGTGTACAAATCTGTCTAACATGCCATGCATGCTGTTTGCTGGAGCTAGGAATCGAGCAGTGGACATGGACCATTGTCCTCTGTGGTGGTGCATGGCCAGTGCAAGTGGTGAGAACATACAATGCTGTCACTCGAGCTTGTAGAAGCTCTCGTCGTGAGCAATTACTAAGTAAGTTGTGATTCAGAGATTCTTACTTCCCCTAGCTTGTTCTATTTCTGAACATTGTTTTTTTTCACTTAATTTTTATTGATAAAAAGACAAAGACAACAAAACAAAAAAAGACAGTACAAAAAACAAAAACAAAAACAAAGCAAGGGACAAAAAAAGGAAACAAAAACAATGCTGCATTTTTCATATTACAGGATACATTCATTGAAATCCTCATACATTATCGCTAGGCTGAAAGAAGAGATCCCACTTTTCCCATTTTTTATAGAACTTATCCTCTTGTAGTCTAAGTATGAATGTTAGTTTTTCCATGACATACAGTTCCATTTCTGAACATTATTAAGACAGAAGGTTGACCACATGCCTGACGGACGGACACAGCTGGATGGATGGATGGATGGATGGATGGATGGATGCACAACACAGACAGAAATAGATGGCGGAGAAAGAGTTGAAAGCATGTGTCACAGGAAGTATGTTTGCGTGGGTTCTTGAAACACAGGAAGTGATAACAAATGGGCATGTTGCTGTCTGTCTTAGCCCTGCTCCCCTCACCCACCTTTACTTTCACAAAGCCTAACCTCAACATTAATTCACACACTTCCATGGAACGGTTTGGGACTTTTTTATGAGAAACATATATATTATTTTCCTAGGCCTATACAGTATGTGGACTGCCCACACATTCTCAGGTTCTAATTGAGGGCTAAATCTAAAATGGCCTAATTTATGAATATTATGAAAGGCAGGTTCCAGCAGTCTGCCTGTTAATCACAGAAGCCACAATGCCTTTCCAATGGGAGTCACATGGTTTGACCAAACCTTTTTGTTTGATGGGCAGAACACAGTGCCATCAGCCTCAAAAAGTCACCAAATAAAATCTATTTTGGTTCTTTAATAACTCAGCCTCTTCACGTCATGTTTATTCAGTTGGGCCCTTCTGTGCAGGGGCATTTCTGGGCAGGGGCAAATTCTGGCACATTTTCCTATATAATGCTCAGATTAGGTAATCATCGCCCAAATGTGGAGCTCTGGCTGTCACACTGTCAGCTCTAAATGGAAATGCATAATGTGAGATTCAGTCTTCTGAATTCTCAGGGAGAAAATATATGGAGTTGGAACAACAGATGTTCAGGAGGCGGAGGAACACACCTTGACCATACCTTCACGCCAATCTCCGCCCTCCACGCCAATCTACCTGAGCCTACTTATACCCGCCCAATACAACCCAGCATCCTCTATGCTTTTCGTATCCCACCTCCATCCCCATCACCACCACAGGACCAGCAGCATCTCCACTGCTCCATCTCCTCCTCCCTCTCTCCTCACCTCCTCCCTTCCTCGCAGTTCCCACGGGGGGATCACGCCTTCACGTGTACCGCGGGCTGACCGCCACACGACCCCCTCCCCAAAGACTCCAGGGTCGGCGACCCCCCCCCCCCCCCCCCCCCCCGGAACCCACGCCCCGCTCCCCCCACTCTCCTCCTAATCATTTCATTAATTCATTCAATAAAATCTTTAAACCTTCCACAATGGTGTGTTCATTCCAACTAGTGAAATCCCCACTAGAACTAAAACATAATGAACAGAGGTGCATGGGATACTGCCATACTGGGATATCAAAAGCAGAGTTGTGAATTTTCACCCCATCCCCCTAGCAACCTTACTAATACTGCACATTGTGAACTCATTCAGTGCTTTGTAAACAGTTATCCTCCCGTCTTCCCCTGCTCCCCACATCTCCACCACATGTTTACTTCACCTACACACGCGGCACAATATTCTATTTTAAGTCCCTCCTCAAGAACATAATGTGGCACTGTGTGTGTGGTGTGTTGGCATATCTCCCACTCATACGGAAAAGGGTGGGTTTAATTGCCCTTCTTCATTAAGGAAACCTTTTTTTGCACGCTGTTTTACCTTAATATCATTGTAACATTCACCGGTCATTCACAAGCTGACTGAGCGTTAGACTGAGAGGAAGTGTGAGCAAGAGAACGGTAACAGAAAGAGAATAGACTGAGATCACACTTCCTGTTTCATTTGGGTCAGTGTTGATTTCGTAGAAAAATGGCATTAGGGGGCACGTGGGTGCACTAACCAAAAATAGCTGATCTACAAGCACACAACGTGTCGCAGCAGTGTGACACGTTGTGTGCTTGTAGATCAGCTATTGTCGGCATGCAGCTAAGTGAAAATAAGCCATTTCAATGGCATCACGGCCCAAAAAAGATTGTCCACTAAATAAACTGTAGATTTTGTCGACTAAAATCTTGTCATATTTAGTTGACTAAAACTAGACTATTACTAAAACATTTCAGGTGACTAAAATATGACTAAAACTTAACAGAATTTTATACAAAAGACTATGACTAAAACTGAATCAGAATTTGCTGTCAAAATCAACACTGATTTGGGTGTGATCTGATGTCATAATCTGATTCCATGTTGGCTGCCAAATATATGTCTAGTGACGTAGTGTCACAAATGTGTGACTATTTTGTTAGTATTATCCTATTACCAATTATAGCATGGATATTTTTATTATATTAATTTATTATGGTACAGAGAAATCAGAATATTCAACCAGCACATAGCCTACAAACAGACAATACAACCTACTGAAATAGAGGCTATGCGCATGACATCATCATACCCGGAAGTTATGCGGGACTAACTTTCTGGCCTTTACAACCCATACATCCAAACAGAAAAGTCCTATCTGATTGCATTAAACGAAACGACCTTATACACAATTTGCCATTCACTTTATGCATACACATACGTACCCTCTATACTATAGGGACATTTTAGGAACAGCATGGTGTGTCTATACTTTTATCCCTTTTACAAACTGGACAAATAGAATATATTTGTTTAAATGTGTGTATGCTAAATGGATACATTAACACATATGAGATTCACACTGTATACAGCCATCTGGTTAGCCTGTCCATCTGTCAAAAATAATCGTTGTAGTTCCCGGTGCTTTATTATAATACAGCTACATTATGTTAGCCAAGAACCTCCTTAATTTGAACCTGAGCAGTTCCACAGTTGAGTTGGAACACTGTCTGGCACCTTGGTTTTCGAGGTTTGTCGGCATGTCCACCCATCCTGAAGGGGACGCCCTGTGCCTTGTGTCTTGACCTCGGCTTGTGCCTAGGCCCGCCAGCACAACCATGTTGACGACATTATAGTTTCACAATATGGTCTTTCATCACCAGCTCTTGCTACTTGTGGGGAATTCAAGGCTGTCGTCTTCTTCCCCAATCGCTGATGGACCATGCAGAACCATGCTGGGGTCGGTCGCCTCAAGCCGTCTATGAAGACGTGTGGCTTGACAGACAGATAGCAGCGGATCTGGGCAAACTGCTGAACATACAATTATCACCTGCCCTCTACACAGACCACACTGCTTCAGAAGCCCGCCTCTTCGGCATGGACAGGAGACGATCAGTAAGCTGGCCTGCGCCATCTGATCTGCCACGAAAGAACAGGTAGGCATTGTGTTTGACACCATCACCAGCAACATAGCATGCAGGGTACGGTTTTATCTGTTTTTATTGCTGTATACTGTACCTGCAAGCCTGCATTAAAGTGACAATCCTGCCACTTTAATGCTCTGATGATTCTATTCAACAACACATGTTTACCAAGAGGAAGTGGTTGGTTTTGTCAGATGGTGTGAGGAAGCACTTAGTTCACCAGGAATATTCTCATCTATCTATCTATCTATCTATCTATCTATCTATCTATCTATCTATCTATCTATCTATCTATCTATCTATCTATCTATCTATCTATCTATCTATCTATCTATCTATCTATCTATCTATCTATCTATCTATCTATCTATCCTATTCCAAAGTGTGCTCAGTCTGCTCTCAAACGTTTGCCTGCAGACTGCTTTTAAACATTACAGCAGCAGACTGCTTGTCCAAAATAGCTGTGGCCTACATGTTGCATGCGCGACATTGGGCGTGTATGTAGTTTACTGGCTATGTATTTAACCGAATAGCTGCTGAAGTTGGAAGAAAAGTGTTGAGTCTGGCTCAGAGTTTGTATATCCACACAGTCACACATGTGGTTCCATGTGGTGTTCCAGGGGGACGTCCCCAGCTAAATGATTGATATTTGATAGTGATGAACCCTTACAATTGATCACCCATTCACAAATGTAATGTAATTTGTACAATCTCTTCATTATCCCAACAAGCACGGTCAGGACAAGTCAAACTAGAAAAAGTGCCCTTCTGGGCACAGGTCTCCACCAGGAGGATAGGACTGTGTGAGATGTTACAGGTCTCCACCAGGAGGATAGGACTGTGTGAGATGTTTGGCAAAATGTTTAGGAGTAAGTAGTTTGCCTTTGATGGCAATTGGATGATTTGAGGCATTTTGTTCCAAAAATGTGTTTTGCAAAAATCAACCTGTTGGTGGCGCTATAACAGGCCAATGTGAAAAGGGTGGGATATCAGCCTAGTAAGACAATGTGTGAAAGATTTCACGTAAATTGCATGCTGCGTTCATGATTTGAGGCTTTTGTTCAAAATGGGGCAATCTTGCAAACTGTGAAAGCCAATTATAGCCAATTAGGATGGAAGGCTAAAAGGCAGATGCGGAAAATGCAGGTCAAAGGTTTGTTCTTGGCCTCTAGTGGGAGTGTGCATGCAACGTTTCACGCAGATCGGTGCAGTTTTAGGTAAAAATGTGAAAAGCTGCCTCATGGTGGCGCTATAACAGGCCGTTCTGGAAAATGCGGGGCAGAGGTTCATCGTTGGCATCCAGGGAGTGTGTGTGCAAAGTTTGGCATCGACCGGGTTAACGGTGCCGGAGATTAGCTGTACACAGACGGACGGAAGGACGGACACACACACGGACGGAGTGCAAATCATACTCTCTCCCCATGGCTTCGGCCTGGTGGAGACAACTAACACTAGTCAGATCTGGCCCAGAATATCACCTGATTTCAACCAACATAAATTCTGCCCACTAAGACGGATGTCCAGAGAGAGTCCGATCGAGGTCAGATCAACTAGTCAGATCTGGATCAACTAGTCAAATCTGACCCTAACCCTGACCCTAATGACCCTAATGACGTAAAAACCATCCCCATATGGGCTGTGATCTGGCCTAGTCCTGAACGTCACCGGAGGATGTCATCATACCGTTATCATGACGTAATTTGGCTTGCTGGGATGGTAACCCTAACCCTATGCCTTAATGCAAACAATATTCAATAGCAGGTAGTATATTGAACTGGTCGGAATAACGTGTTCCCTCCACGCGCCATGTCCGGCCGGGGAAACTCTCCCGTCAGGTGAAAAGAAGCAGCTTGGACTCCTCATGCATAGAAGGAAGCATGAGGTCAGTCCGCTGCCCCCCTAGGTTGGCAGAGAAAGTGTAGCGCGCAGGATTACATTGACACTGGGTGAAAAAATGGGTTGCAAAATCGTGGAAAGAAATTAGCAGGTACTATATTGATAAAGCAATGAATGACCTAAAACCCTAGAAGGCGAATGGAGGGACTCTTAAAATCCAGCACAGCGATAGTTTATTACGACATGGAAGTCAGAAGGTTTACTATATTTTGTGCGGACCCCCTTTTTATTCATTCTATAACTGCTCCTTTCTAATCAGCAGTGAGAGTCTGTCCACGTCTGTCAACTCTCTACATTCTCATTCGCTACAAGCTATCTCATTCCCGCCCACATTCATTCAGTGCAAATCAGACGGTCTTCTTAAGCAACCTCAGTTCACTACTCATTCTACATGCGTAGCGGTCAAAGCAGGTTGTTCAGCGTCGGAGTGACATTTTCCCCACCTCCCTGGCCTCCTCCTCCCTGTAGCATTTAAGTTTCATGTTGTTATTGGGATGATTATTGTCTCCACCTGGCCGAAGGCATGGGGAGAGAGAATGTTTTTTGCACTACGTCCGTGTGTGTGTGTAAGTGTCCGCGTGTGTGTCCGTCTGTCTGTCTGTCCGTCCGTCCGTCCGTCCGTCCGTCTGTCCGTCCGTTACTGGCTAATCTCCGGCACCGTTAACCTGGTCGATGCCAAACTTTGCACACACTCCCTGGATGCCAACGATGAATCTGCCCCAAATTTTGGGCCCTCATCAAACCCTGTACACTCAAGACACTGCCCCCACTGTCACCCTTAGATCTCCATATGGAGCTGACCTGTTCTGACATTCCATATGTTGATCTGACCTCATCAAACCCTGTACACTCAAGACACACTCTATATGTGGCCAGTACATAATTCATTCCATATGTTGATCTGACCCCCCATGCAAAAGCGCCAGCGCTCACCCAGCAGTCTGCTGTCACCCAGGCGGATGCGTGCCTGTGTGGTCACTTCTCACCCTCAGGCGTCTTACTGGTATTATAATATGTATACTATGTACTGATGTTCAATTGTTCATGGAATAATTGTATCTCATGCTCTGCTCTGGTGATTGTTGTTGATATCAGATTCTGTGTCTCGTGAACAGGTAATCTGTGATATCACATGAGCAGAGGGATCCAGCACCGCCAAACTAAATGCAATAGCTTTGCAATAAATGGTCAATCTGAGCTGTGTTTGTGAGTGAGGGTATGCGCGTGACATCATCGTACCCTATCCGGACGTTATGCGGGAACGCCTATTGAGTGGCAAAAAAACTACATTCCGGCCTTGACAGCCCATACATCCAACCAGTAAAGTCCTATCTGATTGCATTAAACAACGTTAAACGATGTTGAACTCACTTTGCCACTCGATTTGACACTCACTTTATGCATGCATATACCCTCAGAGAGAGAGAGAGAGAGAGAGAGAGAGAAAGAGAGAGACACTGTATGATGGGAACTCTGGACTCTGTCCATGCATAAATAAATATTGCAAACATCTGTATTTTTATGTCATCTGTCAATATTTACAATTTAGGCATTTAGCAGACACTAGTCTCAATCCAGAGCGATTTAAGCAAGAACAAAATAAAAAACATGGTCAAATACATACAAATAGTCATCGTGAAACATATCACTGTGTTTGTGTGTGTGTGTGTGAGAGAGAGAGAGAGGGTCATGTACATGTGTGTGGGTGCTAATGCAACACCCGGGAATCGAACCCAGGTCTCCCGCATGGAAATCCAACATCTTAACCATAAACCACTAAGGCTAATCCAAAGGGATATTCCTGTGAGATATTAGACTTTTTAGGCCACTAGCAGGCTGACATTGTGAGCCACTCTGTTTCTCGTGTGGTTAAATGGGTGGGGGGAGGGAGGCAAGTAGTGAGGGAGGGGGTGTTGCCATGACACTGCAGCTTCACTCAGCTGATCAAACGCCATGCAACTGCAAGGAAGTTGAAAGTTGACTGGGCTTCTCTTGTGGAACTGTAGTAGAACTCTGCTGCTGTCACACACACACAGGAGAAGAGACACGCCGCGCGTCTAATGCAGTATTCTGCAGGTACGTATTGAAAACAATTCCAGTCGTAAATTACGTCAGGGTGTGTGACTGTGACTGTGAATAATGGACGGACGCTATTAGTGACCGCGCCGATATCTACATCGTCGTGCGACGGTGCTCGTTGAAAGTATTGCTGATTGTTTCTTGCGAGCTTTACACAACGCGTCATTTTCGGCGAGCGGCACCGTCGTACGAAGGGGTATAAATTAAACGCGAGAGGCAGTCGCTAAAACAGCTCCTTATAAGTTTTTATTGGGACTATATAGTTTCATTTTACAAGTTAATTCAAGACACGCAGTCGCAACGCAACGCTGGCCTCAGTTTATAGACATTTTAGTGGATGAGTGCCTGCATAAGCTGTTTCTGGTTAGTTGCTTTTAGAAGAGGAGAACTACAGGCTACACAGTACACATTGTAAAATCCTCACTTAGAAATATGGAATATTACATACATTAGGCTAAATTGAGTGGCCTATCATGCACGCTTTTCATTCAAATCACTTCTTGCTCGGGACATGTTAATTCAAGATCAGCACTGAACAGTTAACTTTTTAAAATGCTACAGAAGTCAACGTCTTGTTGGCTGAATGCCAGGATAAGCTTGTTTCTTAATATGAGTTGCTGATGCAGCAGCTGGCCTAGTTAAGTCATTTTCAAGAGTCTAGATATAGCTATTTATAAGTTCAATGACATTTTAATTTAGCACGATTTATAGTTTATACACAGCTTAATTTATGGCTCTTTCAGCAGGGTTTCATTGAACGCATTGTGAGGTGGTCTATTCAGTGGTGGTGGAAAAAAATAGTTAAAATATAGGCTACTAGGCGTATCCAACTAGCCTACATTCATTCACCAACTTGCCATATTTTATTTTATTAGAATTAATACCTATTATTTGAAAATATCTGATCTACATGAAGCTCACAACAAGCATGAGCAGATCTGCTATTAAAAAATACTTGATGCCAATACTTTGTACTTTTACTTCTAACATTTTGATTACATGCCTTTTTACAGTTTTATATTATGGTAGGCCTATAGCCTATGTAAAAAATTATAAATTAGTAGGTATACTTCGTCCTGTCACTGTGTGTATTCATGTGATACACTAGCCCCTTTCGGGACCCTCGGTTACCGTTTCTGAATTTTGGCCGACGGTAGCCCAGGGTCACTGAGTGGTTATTCCACTCGCCATGGGATGCAGATGTACATACCCTCCGTTCACAGAAAGCCGCGCCGCCGCTTGAGTGTTGGTGAGATGTTTCAAAGATGCATAAAGCGGCTATAGGAGACAACGGCTATAGGAGACAACGGAAAGAAGTTTTTTAACTTCTCCCTACTCCTTTCCGAACATATATAAAAGTAAAAATAAAAAAATAAATAATAATTATACTTGCAGCCAGTGAGGCTTGGTTTTTTTTTTTGTTGTTGTTTTTTTTTGGAATATTATTTTATTTGTTCTATATTGAACTTATTTTAATTCTTTGACTTTTGTCTAATTTTTTATAATGTTCGGAATAAAGTTTTTCATTCATTCATTCATTCATTCATATTTTTAGAAATTTTGGCCTCTCTGAAATTCTCTCTTCCTCACTTCCTTGACTTCCTTATTGACTTCCCATTGTACCGCCTCCCGAGCGGCGACTGGCTAGCTGCACGTCCTAGTTACTGCCTCTGATTGGCCGACCGCGTGCATGCAGGATGTTTATAATGCTGTTGTGTCGTGGGAGGCGGGATATGGGAAGTGAGGAAGAGAGAATTTCAGAGAAGCCAAAACTTCAAAAAAATATACTTAACGGCATCGGTTAATGCAGTTTCTCCCACGTTTCCGTTGTCTCCTATAGCCGCTTTATGCATCTTTGAAACATCTCACCAACACTCAAGTGGCGGCGCGGCTCTCCGTGAACGGAGGGTATGTACATCTGCATCCCATGGAGAGTGGAATAACCACTCAGGGACCCTGGGCTATCGTCGGCCAAAATTCAGAAACTGTAACCGAGGGTCCCGAAAGGGGCTAGTGATATACTACAGTCAGTCAGTGTTGGAAGAAGTATAGGCTACACAAAAAGTGAAAACCTGGCTACTTTTGTAAAAGAACAACAATATTGGGATCAATCAATAGCACACAATTAATTTAACAACAGTTAAAGTGCTCATTATACAGAAGGTCCAATATCACAAGTTTTCAAAAAAAGAAAAAAAAATGCAGATCTACAAGCTTGCCAAAGTAAGAGGGTGGTTTTGTAATAATAATCAAAATCTACAAAGTAGCTAGCTAGTAGTAAAGTTTTCAAAATTATTATAGTGGAGTAAAAGTAGGCTACAATGCCTTTGAGATGGAATGGAGTATAAGTAGGCCTAAGTATTGACAATTGGAAGTACTCCAGTAGTAAAGTAAAATACCTCAACATTGTACTTAAGTATTGTACTGTACTTAGGTACTTTCCACCACCCCTGACTACACAGCTTTAGTAAACCACTAAAACCAGTCAATGTCAATTTAATTTAAAATAGTTTTTTTTTGTTTGCCTCATCTTGAAATTGTTTAAAACATTGTAGTGTTTAGGGCCTTGGGCGTTTATTTATGAAAAAGAAAAGAAGGGGGGCAAACAGGAAAATGTGTTTTAGTACATGAATGTTTTCGTTGAATGTTAAATTTATTTCAAGTTTGTTTCATGCAAGTCTTTATGGGGGTAACACTTTCATTTAAAACAGTTGTTTGTGGTCACGCTTATGGTGTTAATGGCAGCATTGGCAGGGTTTATGGACTTGTTTCATAGAGGAATGTATATGCGGTAGGCTCATGTATTGTCTGTTTGAAGACAAGTTTTGTCTTTGAACTCTGTCCTCTAAGGTGGTTTAAGCAGTCAGTCCAAAATACAGTTTCTGAATCGAGTCAGTCAGTGCAAGAACTTTGATGTCTGTCCTGCTCTCTATGTCATCATGGATCATGGCTCTCAAACGTTTTCATGTCGAGGACGGACAACTTAATATGTATTTGGCTGCGAACCCCCATCTGAACATATTTTGTGCCAGCGACCCCCATACAAGATTTGTGTTGTTAATGTTTCCAACATGTATTCATTTATTCAAGTACATAGTACTTGCAGAGGTAGAGCATGTAGATCTTCTATTTTTATTTTATTTGTTATTTTTTAGTTTAATTTGTGATGGGAAAATAATATGCCATATAATATGCCAAAGTAAGGGATTTCACCCCAATATTGGCTTTTTTTTCTTTTGATGCAATCTAAAATGTAGCCATTTAGCAGATCTTCGTATTCTGAATGACTACACAGCGCAACATAGTTCCTTGTTAAGTGGCACGAAACCTTGCTTTGACTATAGACCCTTCGCTATATAACGACAATTATGTAGCAAATATGCTCAGTATGTTTCTGTTCCTCTCTGAACTCGCTGTTGATGGTGACGCTGCAATGTGAAACTGGCCCAGCGGGAATTCCCTCTTGCATGACGCTTCGCTTTCACATTAACATCAGAGCAAGTCAATTATGTTGCGTGAAATTGGTCCTGTACACTGTCTAACACAGCTTTCTAAATTAGTTCCATAGTACTCCCTATGAAATGTGAGTCTATCATTACCCCTGCTGCTAAACCACAATCTCCAAGTGAAGGGGATTTGAGTGGTTGTCCACTGGATTTGTAATAACATCCAGTGTACCTTTTACTTAGTAAATATTCTAATATGAGCGGGCAATATACTGTACCAGATTAGCAAATTCACTTGGTTATATTGACGAGTGTTACTGTCTCCACTTGCGCTCTCTCAAAGTTTAAAATAACTCTTACTTTTACTGTATAATTATGATGGAAGGTGGTTGCGGATGAATGCCGGTGGGAATGTGAATGAATGACTGTCTAGACGTGGGCTGCATCATGATGCGGTATTGTGGCATAAACTCAGTGGAAAATCCCCCTCCTCCCCACACTTCACCACCAGAACTGGAGATGATGTGCCTCCCAGGTGGTGAGTAGATACAGGGTGTGCTGCTCTGGGGCTCAACGTGAGGTCCAGGGGGACCCCCAGGAGTCTGGGGTCCCGTGTAGGGGATGCCGATCTTCAGTAAATTATTTGATAGTTAGGAACCAAATAGACCCTTGTGGGTCTGTTACTCTGAGAGTGTACAAAATAGACCGATTGGGTCCATTTGTTCACTCTCAGAGTTGCACGGAGGGTCTTTCAGTGAAGATTGTGGTCCCAGAGATTGTCAGATGGAGGGTCTTTTGCCAAATGCGTATAAAACTGGGGGTCCTTGATATTAAAAAAATCACACCCGTGTGAACTGAGTGGTGTAAGGTCTTATATTAGACTGATCAGCTGTGGTCTGACGTAATGTCTGACGTAATGAAATCACACCTGTGTGAACTGGGTGACCATAGCAACCATGCTCATTTTTTGGTACGAACAGACAGACAGACACGTAAACTAACAAAGCCAGTTGTAGGAGTGGTTTACACCACTCAAAAATAGTGTATTGGATAAGAGCACGTGTAAAACGTAAAGACGGGCAGAGAGAGTGAAAGAGAAAAAGACATAACACTATAATACAGGAACTTGTTCAGACAGAGAGAAACTAAAATTAAATGCACCGCTGTGCAGAAAATACAGGTACACCATGGTGAGTGTTTATACTGGAAGTGTAAAAATGGAACTGTGAGACACTCTTAACAGGTTACGAGACCGTTTGGTTACGTTTGTATACTGAGTTCAGCTTAGGCAGAGGGACGCTTGCGTGGCGGCCGGGCATAGAGATGAAGTTGCTGCCCGCCACTATGGAGACTTTCAGGCCGCTAGACAGACAGCCTGAAAATCCAGTCCTATATTGCACTGATCAGAGTAACGGTCACTGAGTTATATACTCGGTGACCGTAGTAGTAGTTCCCCATATCTGTGCAAGGTAGGAAGGTATTTTTGGTGTGACGATTCTAATGCCAAACCCTGGCCTGAACAGCGTTTGTGCAAAGTTTGGTGTGGATTGGAGCAAAGTGTGTCTGTGGCCCCGGGGGCCCCTGATGTGTGACTGTTGTCATGGCAGACCCCTGAACGGGTGCGAGGTAGGAGCAAGTAGCAACGGTGCGCACGTGACACCTGATGAGAGCGTAAGGGTAAGGGTCCATTTGGTTCCATTTGTACACTCAGCGTTACAGACCTGTATGGGTCCATTTGGTTCCATTTGTACACTCAGAGTTACAGACCTGTAAGGGTCCATTTGGTTCCATTTGTACACTCTCAGAGTTACAGACCTGTAAGGGTCCATTTGGCTCCATTTGTACACTCTCAGAGTTACAGACCTGTAAGGGTCCATTTGGTTCCATTTGTACACTCTCAGAGTTACAGACCTGTAAGGGTCCATTTGGTTCCATTTGTACACTCTCAGAGTTACAGACCTGTAAGGGTCCATTTGGTTCCATTTGTACACTCTCAGTTATAGACCTGTTGGGGTCCATTTGGGACCCTGGGGGTCCCTGGACCCCACTTTGAGAAGCACTGGGCTATACACAGCAGATGAAAATAACAGTTGATCAAATTAATCAGTTAATCAACTGGTAGTCGATCAATCAAGATCTATGTAGATCTGCTATTTTCACCACCATTGTACATTGTACATGTAGTATAAAATGGGGCTTAAAAAAGTGCTCTGCTCAATCGATATGTTAACTTGTTATACAGGACCAACCAGTTCACAGACCAACCAGTAGGGGTCAGCAGTAACAAGAGTAATCCAGTGTGTGGAGAAGTCAGGGAATTGGCAAAATGAAAAAAAAAAGCAAAGCAAAAAAAAGGGGGCTTTGTAGGTTGACCCGAAGAAATGGTTAAACTTTGGTGTAATAGGTGGAAGAGATCAAAGGTCCGGGCGGTGCCTGGTGGATCAGACCATGGCTACTTCTTGCGTTTGTGATGCCGCAGGTTAGAATCCATGTCCTTGCATGTGTCTCCTCCAAGCCCCCAGTAAGGCTATCCAACGTTGAAGATGCCACTACCTACTAGCGAAATGTGGAATTGCAGCACTTTAATGGAGGTGGACGGACGTTCATGACATCACGTGCGTAAGCCCGGACCTCAACATTGAGGTCCGGGGCTAGGCTAAACCTCCGCTCGCTCGCGGTTTCCTGTCTTTCAATCTTCACTGAACTATTTGTAATAAAACATGAAAATATCAAAAAAATACAAAATACATGTCAAAGTCACTTACTATCCAGGTCAGAAATGTTTGGTGCAGGCTGGGTTTTGGGTGTGAGTGTGTTGATCAATTTAACTCCAGAGAGAGTGAAAATGGACATACAGTAAGTGGAACCAAATGGACCATTTGTACTCTTTGGAGTTCAATTAACATTTGCAATTAAGGTGATGTTTACTGTGTGTGTGTGTGTGTGTGTGTGTGTGTGTGTGTGTGTGTGTGTGTGTGTGTGTGTGTGTGTGTGTGTGTGTGTGTGTGTGTGTGTGTGTGTGTGTGTGTGTGTGTGTGTGTGTGTGTGTGTGTGTGTGTGTGTGTGTGTGTGTGTGTGTGTGTGTGTGTGTGTGTGTGTGTGTGTGTTCCATTGTTCCACGCTTGGGGTTGGTTGGGGGGGGTGGAAAGTCCCCTGCCTCCCTCTGGTCAGGTGTGTGTGCGTGCGTGCACGTTGACGCTAGCGGCCAATCTGCCCTCCCCTCCGAGGAAGCAGGAAGTAGCAGGGACACAGTCTGTGAGCCAATCAGAAGGCGACTTGGGTAGAAGAAAGATACCCCTTTCAGGAAACGTGCCACAGTTTCAGGGTTTTAGACCATGCCTGACTGACATATACATTCGTGTCATATAATTTATATTGATTTAGCTATTGATTGATTTCTAATAGCCGTATTCTGGATCCATCTATCTACTAACGCCTGTTATCTTTTCGCCGTCCACACCTCCGCCAGGCGATTGGTCAAACCTTAGTCGTGGGTGACAATCTTCCGTCTGTCCGTTCAGTCGGTGGGTCAGGCGTGTCTCGTGGGTCAACAGCATGGTGTTAGGTGGCACCGCGGAGGGTCATGTCTGAAGTGTCGTGCGCTTCGTCCGTGAGGAAGAAGAAGCCGTCGTTTGCGCTGAGTTCCAGACCCAGCGTTAGGATGTGCGTGGGGGATCAGCGGGACATGCTGTAAGTTCTGGATTTTGATTATTATTATTTTTTTTTAAATGCAATTTCTTAGGATCAAGCCACATGCAGTACAGGATCATATAGCGAGATCAGTTCTCCTCAGACAGAACATCTTTGTGACATTTAACATTCGTATTCTGGACCTGTGGACCATCCTCTGCTGTCTACCACAATCGTCTCTCCTCCATCTATCTACTAACCTCCGTTATCTATTCGCCATCCACTCCTCATCTTAGTCATGGGTGAGAATCTTCTGTCTTGTCACTCACTACTACAAAATGAAAACAAAAGGCAACACATTGGCAACAGAGTAATGCACCTGGAAGTGTCTTTAGAAAGCCTTTGTGATTATCGTGTACGTTTCTCTAAGGGAAGTATCCTTTACACGGTTTCATACCGGTCTGCCATTGAGGGTGTATCTTTATCTCTAGGACACTCTGGGGCTCCATTTTCGTCACTGCTAAACGCCTTATCCCTAAACTGCTTTGCTTTTTTTTTTTTTTTACTATTTTGCAAAACATTTTTGAATAGTTAAAATGGCCAGTCTACAAGCTCACAAGGTGTCAATGTAGATTGGCTAGTTGAACTATTCAAAAATGTTTTTCAAAATAGTAAAACAAGGCAAAGAAGTTTAGCGGTTTAGGCATAAGGGGTTTAGCGGTGACGAAAATGGAGCCCTATTTCTTACAATGTACACAAGTATTCTAACCAGTAAGACGTGCATGCATCCGTCTGGGTGACGGCAGACTGCTGAGCGAGCACTGGCGCTTTGGCATGGGGGGGGCATGTCTTGAGTGTACAGGATTTGATGAGGTCAGATCAACATATGGAATGTCAGAACAGGTCAGCTCCATATATGGAGATCTAAGGGTGGCAGCCTTAGGCTAGCTGGGCCTTAATTTTCGGAGCTGTTGAGAACTCTAGTTTCGCCGGCTGCAGTAATAACTTTGGGGCGGGCCCGTCTAGAGTTTGAATGGACAGGTATCAGTCAAAAGGGAGACATCGAAGAGGAAGGACGGGTGGGGAAGGAATAGGATCAACATATGGATTGTCAGAACAGGTCAGCTCCATATATGGAGATTTGAGGTTTGAGGTCAGATGTTGAGTTGAGTCGAGTGGAGTTGCTGGCCGGCTCCATATATGCAGATCTAGGTGATGATCCAGTCTTCTCCATGTATGGCTATCCAGGGTTTGATGAGGTCAGTGCCGTGATCTTCATACATGGTTTGTAAACAACAGTTGAACGAGACCTGTTCAACTTACTAGGATAATACTACGTCCGGTAGTCTGGAAATGTGGCTTTTCAAAATAAGAGCTCGACTGGGAAAAATGCTGGCGTGAATTAGATCCTAATTTTTCAATAAATGCTAGCGGGCTAAGTGTTAAAGATTTCAGGAGAGGGGGTGGCAATAACGAGGGAAGAGCAACTAAAAGAACACAGGGAAGAAAAATCTAATATGTACATTTATATAGCAGCAAGTATGGTACATCAGCCTAGATAGACAAAAGGTATAAAATGTAGCAAATACTGTATGTACATGATGTTAGTGTGCAGGTACAAAATCAGACCTGTCTGAAGTGAGTGGTGCAACAGCGCCACCGAGTGGGCGCGCTATGAACTTGTAGGTCTGCTATTTTTGAAAAATCGTAAAAATGCGGCACACATATCTTTGAATATAGGTATATATTCTTTCAGAGGGATCGTTTTTTTTATTTCGACGTCAGGCCTAAATGGGTTAATCATGTATGCAGGTAAACCAAACCCCCATGCAAATTGTAAAGTTCCTTAATTTATAACTTCATTTAAAGCTACAATCCATTATGTCAAACTGGTCTGGCCACGTGAGAGAGCACATTTATAAGAAATGAGAGCCGTAACACTGGCCAAGAGGGAATCCCCAACCGCTTGACAACTTCCTGTTTGCAGCTTCAAACAGAGTGAACAACAGTGAGAGATTAGAGGAACAACAAATCAGCATGCAGTCAGCCAGCCTTAGCTGCAGCATGCAGCCAGCCTAGACTTAGATAGTATTTTAAACAGACTTATAGCTTGTTACGTAGACAGCTCTAGAATTGCACTTTATGTAGTCATAGCACTTTATAGTACACATGTATAATTTATTATATAGTATAGTATGTATAGTTTACATAGATACTCCACTGTTACGTTCTTAGTTTACGCATGATTCATGATAACTTTTTATATATGTGATGTATGCCATGCTGCTAAATGCCTAAATTGTAATAACTATGTCACCAAAAACTACTTCACCTATTTCACGCCATAAACACACAATGTGTTACTTCGTTAAATTCATGAATGATTGATTGATTGACTTATTTACTCAGTGGAAATTACCAGCATACAAATACTGTTGTACAGTATACAGTATGTACAACATGTGCATACTGTTTTTGCACTGTATGTGTGCTGTGGATGTCCTATCATTCCATGTATCTGTGTGTACATGAGTTTAATTGTACTACTATTAAAACCAACAGGACAGGTGCAACGTAGGCAGGGTCAGACCACTATTAGATATTTAAGAACTGGAGATAATTACGTGCAGTATGATTACGATATGATTGACAGTGTCAGAGATTAGCTTATTGTATCCTACATAGGTCTGCAGTCTGGCCTGGCAGGGAAATGTTCATGGCATTTCTAGACTTGGCTGAAATTCGGTGTGCTGAAGTTGTTCAAGTGTTCATCTCTGTGATCATGTCTCGTCATTCATCACTGGGTTTCTATTTCTATCCATTCCACATCATATCCCTGGTGTCACTTTCAATTCCCCCACAAAGACGTGTGTGTGTGTGTGTGTGTGTGTGTGTGTGTGTGTGTGTGTGTGTGTGTGTGTGTGTGTGTGTGTGTGTGTGTGTGTGTGTGTGTGTGTGTGTGTGTGTGTGTGTGTGTGTGTGTGTGTGTGTGTGTGTGTGTGTGTGTGTGTGTGTGTGTGTGTGTGTGTGTGTGTGTGTGTGTGTGTGTGTGTGTGTGTGTGTGTGTGTGTGTGTGTGTGTGTGTGTACGAGCCTGGTATGTGAACAGCCACTCCTATGAGCCTTTGCTGGTAAACAATAGCTCTGAGATGGGAATCTCTCTCTCACACACACTCGTGTCTCACTCTCAGCTTTCCTGCTGTCTGCCTTTCCTAACCTGTCTCACTCTCTACTTTCCTATTGTGTCTCCTTCTCAGCTTTCCTGTCTGTCTCTCTTCCCCTGTCTCCCTCTCAGCTGTGCTACTGATATATGATATAGTACTTTTATACTTTGTCAGTTCACACTGAAACTTGTCTCGCTACCTGTCTCTCCTTCACAATGTGTTTCCTACTTTCCACTGATTGAAAAGCCAAACAGGAAGTACAAAGACAGTGCAGGGTGAAGTGCTGAGTGGCCAACCTCGATATGCCAGACTGTTGTCTTAACATGGTCTGAAACAATACTGGCTTTACTCTGTGTGGCAGTGTGTGCGTGCGTGCGTGCGTGCGTGCGTGCGTGCGTGCGTGCGTGCGTGCGCGCGTGTGCGCGTGCGTGGCGCATGTGGTACCTCTGAGGGCGATCAATCTTTTGGTTCTGCTGCAACTTTAACCCATGGTGTCCCTATCGAGCTTGAGGACACCATTCAAAGTATAGGGCGACAGAAAGGAACAGGGTGGCCGCATCCATTGAGTTCAATTGAGAAGCGACGTCCCAAGCTATATTGTGGGCACATTTTCAATAGTTAAAATGCTGCTGCAAAAGTTAAAATAGCCGATCACAATGTGTTGTGAGCTTGTATTGTACCTTTTCCGGTAGTTGCTGTACAACAAAGTATGTAGAGTTGAAATGGTCAAGTTGACCTTTGAACTGTTGTTTTGTTGGATGTGTGGCGTTATCTGTCTGCTACTGTGTGTGTGTGTGTGTGTGTGTGTCATCAGTCTGGTCAAGGACAAACATCAGACGAGAATGGCTTCCGACAGGACTTTCATGTCCAGTATCGCATGGACACGTGCACACATACTGTACACGCATGCAAACATGATCACGCACGCATGCATGCACGACTACACACACACACACACACACACACACACACACACACACACATGCATATATCAGGGTTGGGCGTTTGGCCAAACTCTCTACACATTTTAACGTTCCATCTTTGTCCTTATTCTAGTGGGGAACGTTCAGTGAAAATGCTCACAGTGCCATTGCAGCGCGATATGTTGGTAGCTTGTCGGGCTAATTTCCCAAGAAGAGATTCGGTGTAGATGGGGAAAAAGTATAATACGGTTTATGTGCTTAACAAACAGTAGTGTGATATTTAAAATTAACATTGCGGGACAATGCATATTAATATTACATATACATGCAACGGCTTTAACAAATTTGATCTGCAGTCCCCACGCAAAACATAAAAACAAAACGGGTAGACAGTGAAGCACATTACACTAGGAAGCAAAGCACAAACGCATACATACAAGAACAATGCACAAAGGTATAATGTGTAAGGTATAAATCTATATGGTTTAGCAGCGTGTTTTATAGGGCAATATTGGGGACTGCATCCCATTGTCAGGCAGAAACATGGAGAACCATCTCAGTGAGCACAGGGTCCTGTCCTGAGCCCCCTGTTGTTCAGTCTGTTGACCCACGACTGAATTTGGCAGTAACCACATCCTCAAGGTCGCCGGTGGCAAAACCGTGGTGGGAGGGATTCATCAGTCAAACATGATGAGTCTGCTTACAGGAAGGAGGTGGAACTATTGACAATGACCATCATGGCCCAGTTCACACGATCTCTCCCTAAATGTGGACAAAAGAGACGGCGGTCGATTTCAGGAGAGCCAGAGTCACACACCGCTCACCATTGCTGGCGCCCCTGTGGAAAGGGTTAATTAAGGCAATATTACACAAGAGGGTGTGTTACTGTCATTAATAGCACGCCTGCGTTGCTGCAAGAACGAGCCGAAGATCGGTACGGGGGGTGGGGGGTTGGTTGGGGGGGGGTTCGCAGCCAAATGCATATCATTTTGGGGGTCCTTGACATTAAACATTTGAGAACCACTGGCCTATGGTTCACCCTGAGGTGAGCAGTCATCTGTCTTTTTGTACATTTTTCCACCCCGCCATCATGTGGTTCCTACGAGTTTTCCTCATCAGCTACGGTTTCAGAGAAAAAGCTTGTTGTTTATTTTAGTGGGCGGCATTGCTGAATGAGTAGTAGAGAGAGGCAGTCTCGTCATCAGAAGTTCACAGGTTCAACTCCTGTCGGCTCCAGTCTATATGTTTTGAAGTGCCTCTGAGCAAGACACTTAACAAAAGCTGTGAGGGAGACAGCGTAGGAGAGACAGACGGTAGAAAAGCTGTGAGGGAGACAGTGTAGGAGAGACAGACAGTAGGAAAGCTGAGAGGGACACAGTGTATTTAGGAGAGACAGACAGTAGGAAAGTTGAGAGGGACACAGTGTATTTAGGAGAGACAGACAGTAGGAAAGCTGAGAGGGACACAGTGTATTTAGGAGAAACAGACAGTAGGAAAGCTGAGAGGGACACAGTGTATTTAGGAGAGACAGACAGTAGGAAAGCTGAGAGGGACACAGTGTATTTAGGAGAGACAGACAGTAGGAAAGCTGAGAGGGACACAGTTTATTTAGGAGAGACAGATGGTAGGAAAGCTGAGAGGGACACAGTGTATTTAGGAGAGACAGACAGTAGGAAAGCTGAGAGGGACACAGTGTATTTCGGAGAGACAGACAGAAGGAAAGCTGAGAGGGACACAGTGTATTTAGGAGAGACAGATGGTAGGAAAGCTGAGAGGGACACAGTGTATTTAGGAGAGACAGATGGTAGGAAAGCTGAGAGGGACACAGTGTATTTAGGAGAGACAGACAGTAGGAAAGCTGAGAGGGACACAGTGTATTTAGGAGAGACGGACAGTAGGAAAGCTGAGAGGGACACAGTGTATTTAGGAGAGACAGACAGTAGGAAAGCTGAGAGGGACACAGTGTATTTAGGAGAGACGGACAGTAGGAAAGCTGAGAGGGACACAGTGTATTTAGGAGAGACAGACAGTAGGAAAGTAGGAGTGAGATATAGAAGAACCAGTTCTGTTGCTACTTGCTACGTGATCCTATCATCCGATAATATATTGTTTGTATTCTTCCAACGACCCCTCCTCTCTATTTCTCTCTCAAATCTTTCCATGCCTCCCTTCCCTTCATGACTTCATACTCCCTCCCTCCTTCCTTGCATCCTATCATTCCTCTCCTCCTTATCTGTCCTTCTCCTGGCCTCTTCTCTTTTCCTCCCTCCCTTTTTAAAATAGTGAACATAGGCGATGTCGTTGCTGTCGGGCAGAAACCTCTTATCTCCATGTTGGAACACATTTTCTTTTTCGTAAAACCCTACTCCATCACACCAGTAAAACCCTACTCCATCACACCAGTAAAACCCTACTCCATCACCCCAGTAAAACCCTACTCCATCACACCAGTAAAACCCTACTCCATCACACCAGTAAAACCCTACTCCATCACCCCAGTAAAACCCTACTCCATCACACCAGTAAAACCCTACTCCATCACACCAGTAAAACCCTACTCCATCACACCAGTAAAACCCTACTCCATCACACCAAAGTAAAACCCTACTCCATCACACCAGTAAAACCCTACTCCATCACACCAGTAAAACCCTACTCCATCACACCAAAGTAAAACCCTACTCCATCACACCAGCAAAACCCTACTCCATCACACCAGCAAAACCCTACTCCATCACACCAGCAAAACCCTACTCCATCACACCAGTAAAACCCTACTCCATCACACCAGTAAAACCCTACTCCATCACACCAGTAAAACCCTACTCCATCACACCAGTAAAACCCTACTCCATCACACCAGTAAAACCCTACTCCATCACACCAGTAAAACCCTACTCCATCACACCAGTAAAACCCTACTCCATCACACCAAAGTAAAACCCTACTCCATCACACCAGTAAAACCCTACTCCATCACACCAGTAAAACCCTACTCCATCACACCAGTAAAACCCTACTCCATCACACCAAAGTAAAACCCTACTCCATCACACCAGTAAAACCCTACTCCATCACACCAGTAAAACCCTACTCCATCACACCAGTAAAACCCTACTCCATCACACCAAAGTAAAACCCTACTCCATCACACCAGTAAAACCCTACTCCATCACACCAGTAAAACCCTACTCCATCACACCAAAGTAAAACCCTACTCCATCACACCAGTAAAACCCTACTCCATCACACCAGTAAAACCCTACTCCATCACACCAAAGTAAAACCCTACTCCATCACACCAGTAAAACCCTACTCCATCACACCAGTAAAACCCTACTCCATCACACCAGTAAAACCCTACTCCATCACACCAAAGTAAAACCCTACTCCATCACACCAGTAAAACCCTACTCCATCACACCAAAGTAAAACCCTACTCCATCACACCAAAGTAAAACCCTACTCCATCACACCAAAGTAAAACCCTACTCCATCACACCAGTAAAACCCTACTCCATCACACCAGTAAAACCCTACTCCATCACACCAAAGTAAAACCCTACTCCATCACACCAGTAAAACCCTACTCCATCACACCAGTAAAACCCTACTCCATCACACCAAAGTAAAACCCTACTCCATCACACCAGTAAAACCCTACTCCATCACACCAAAGTAAAACCCTACTCCATCACACCAAAGTAAAACCCTACTCCATCACACCAAAGTAAAACCCTACTCCATCACACCAGTAAAACCCTACTCCATCACACCAAAGTAAAACCCTACTCCATCACACCAGTAAAACCCTACTCCATCACACCAAAGTAAAACCCTACTCCATCACACCAAAGTAAAACCCTACTCCATCACACCAGTAAAACCCTACTCCATCACACCAAAGTAAAACCCTACTCCATCACACCAGTAAAACCCTACTCCATCACACCAAAGTAAAACCCTACTCCATCACACCAGTAAAACCCTACTCCATCACACCAAAGTAAAACCCTACTCCATCACACCAGTAAAACCCTACTCCATCACACCAAAGTAAAACCCTACTCCATCACACCAAAGTAAAACCCTACTCCATCACACCAAAGTAAAACCCTACTCCATCACACCAAAGTAAAACCCTACTCCATCACACCAAAGTAAAACCCTACTCCATCACACCAAAGTAAAACCCTACTCCATCACACCAAAGTAAAACCCTACTCCATCACACCAAAGTAAAACCCTACTCCATCACACCAGTAAAACCCTACTCCATCACACCAGTAAAACCCTACTCCATCACACCAAAGTAAAACCCTACTCCATCACACCAGTAAAACCCTACTCCATCACACCAGTAAAACCCTACTCCATCACACCAGTAAAACCCTACTCCATCACACCAAAGTAAAACCCTACTCCATCACACCAGTAAAACCCTACTCCATCACACCAAAGTAAAACCCTACTCCATCACACCAAAGTAAAACCCTACTCCATCACACCAAAGTAAAACCCTACTCCATCACACCAGTAAAACCCTACTCCATCACACCAGTAAAACCCTACTCCATCACACCAAAGTAAAACCCTACTCCATCACACCAGTAAAACCCTACTCCATCACACCAGTAAAACCCTACTCCATCACACCAAAGTAAAACCCTACTCCATCACACCAGTAAAACCCTACTCCATCACACCAAAGTAAAACCCTACTCCATCACACCAAAGTAAAACCCTACTCCATCACACCAAAGTAAAACCCTACTCCATCACACCAGTAAAACCCTACTCCATCACACCAAAGTAAAACCCTACTCCATCACACCAGTAAAACCCTACTCCATCACACCAAAGTAAAACCCTACTCCATCACACCAAAGTAAAACCCTACTCCATCACACCAGTAAAACCCTACTCCATCACACCAAAGTAAAACCCTACTCCATCACACCAGTAAAACCCTACTCCATCACACCAAAGTAAAACCCTACTCCATCACACCAGTAAAACCCTACTCCATCACACCAAAGTAAAACCCTACTCCATCACACCAGTAAAACCCTACTCCATCACACCAAAGTAAAACCCTACTCCATCACACCAGTAAAACCCTACTCCATCACACCAAAGTAAAACCCTACTCCATCACACCAGTAAAACCCTACTCCATCACACCAAAGTAAAACCCTACTCCATCACACCAAAGTAAAACCCTACTCCATCACACCAAAGTAAAACCCTACTCCATCACACCAAAGTAAAACCCTACTCCATCACACCAAAGTAAAACCCTACTCCATCACACCAAAGTAAAACCCTACTCCATCACACCAAAGTAAAACCCTACTCCATCACACCAGTAAAACCCTACTCCATCACACCAAAGTAAAACCCTACTCCATCACACCAAAGTAAAACCCTACTCCATCACACCAGTAAAACCCTACTCCATCACACCAAAGTAAAACCCTACTCCATCACACCAAAGTAAAACCCTACTCCATCACACCAAAGTAAAACCCTACTCCATCACACCAAAGTAAAACCCTACTCCATCACACCAAAGTAAAACCCTACTCCACCACACCAAAGTAAAACCCTACTCCATCACACCAAAGTAAAACCCTACTCCATCACACCAAAGTAAAACCCTACTCCATCACACCAAAGTAAAACCCTACTCCATCACACCAAAGTAAAACCCTACTCCATCACACCAAAGTAAAACCCTACTCCATCACACCAAAGTAAAACCCTACTCCATCACACCAAAGTAAAACCCTACTCCATCACACCAAAGTAAAACCCTACTCCATCACACCAAAGTAAAACCCTACTCCATCACACCAAAGTAAAACCCTACTCCATCACACCAAAGTAAAACCCTACTCCATCACACCAGTAAAACCCTACTCCATCACACCAGTAAAACCCTACTCCATCACACCAAAGTAAAACCCTACTCCATCACACCAAAGTAAAACCCTACTCCATCACACCAAAGTAAAACCCTACTCCATCACACCAAAGTAAAACCCTACTCCATCACACCAAAGTAAAACCCTACTCCATCACACCAAAGTAAAACCCTACTCCATCACACCAAAGTAAAACCCTACTCCATCACACCAAAGTAAAACCCTACTCCATCACACCAAAGTAAAACCCTACTCCATCACACCAAAGTAAAACCCTACTCCATCACACCAAAGTAAAACCCTACTCCATCACACCAAAGTAAAACCCTACTCCATCACACCAGTAAAACCCTACTCCATCACACCAAAGTAAAACCCTACTCCATCACACCAAAGTAAAACCCTACTCCATCACACCAAAGTAAAACCCTACTCCATCACACCAAAGTAAAACCCTACTCCATCACACCAAAGTAAAACCCTACTCCATCACACCAAAGTAAAACCCTACTCCATCACACCAAAGTAAAACCCTACTCCATCACACCAAAGTAAAACCCTACTCCATCACACCAAAGTAAAACCCTACTCCATCACACCAAAGTAAAACCCTACTCCATCACACCAAAGTAAAACCCTACTCCATCACACCAAAGTAAAACCCTACTCCATCACACCAGTAAAACCCTACTCCATCACACCAAAGTAAAACCCTACTCCATCACACCAAAGTAAAACCCTACTCCATCACACCAGTAAAACCCTACTCCATCACACCAAAGTAAAACCCTACTCCATCACACCAGTAAAACCCTACTCCATCACACCAAAGTAAAACCCTACTCCATCACACCAAAGTAACACCCTACTCCATCACACCAAAAAGTAAAACCCTACTCCATCACCCCAAAGTAAAACCCTACTCCATCACCTCAAAGTAAAACCCTACTCCATCACACCAAAGCAAAACCCTACTCCATCACACCAAAGCAAAACCCTACTCCATCACACCAAAGTAAAACCCTACTCCATCACACCAAAGTAAAACCCTACTCCATCACACCAAAGTAAAACCCTACTCCATCACACCAAAGTAAAACCCTACTCCATCACACCAAAGTAAAACCCTACTCCATCACACCAGTAAAACCCTACTCCATCACACCAAAGTAAAACCCTACTCCATCACACCAAAGTAAAACCCTACTCCATCACACCAAAGTAAAACCCTACTCCATCACACCAAAGTAAAACCCTACTCCATCACACCAAAGTAAAACCCTACTCCATCACACCAAAGTAAAACCCTACTCCATCACACCAAAGTAAAACCCTACTCCATCACACCAAAGTAAAACCCTACTCCATCACACCAAAGTAAAACCCTACTCCATCACACCAAAGTAAAACCCTACTCCATCACACCAAAGTAAAACCCTACTCCATCACACCAGTAAAACCCTACTCCATCACACCAAAGTAAAACCCTACTCCATCACACCAAAGTAAAACCCTACTCCATCACACCAGTAAAACCCTACTCCATCACACCAAAGTAAAACCCTACTCCATCACACCAGTAAAACCCTACTCCATCACACCAGTAAAACCCTACTCCATCACACCAAAGTAAAACCCTACTCCATCACACCAAAGTAAAACCCTACTCCATCACACCAAAGTAACACCCTACTCCATCACACCAAAAAGTAAAACCCTACTCCATCACCCCAAAGTAAAACCCTACTCCATCACCCCAAAGTAAAACCCTACTCCATCACACCAAAGCAAAACCCTACTCCATCACACCAAAGCAAAACCCTACTCCATCACACCAAAGTAAAACCCTACTCCATCACACCAGTAAAACCCTACTCCATCACACCAGTAAAACCCTACTCCATCACACCAAAGTAAAACCCTACTCCATCACACCAAAGTAAAACCCTACTCCATCACACCAGTAAAACCCTACTCCATCACACCAAAGTAAAACCCTACTCCATCACACCAAAGTAAAACCCTACTCCATCACACCAAAGTAAAACCCTACTCCATCACACCAAAGTAAAACCCTACTCCATCACACCAAAGTAAAACCCTACTCCATCACACCAAAGTAAAACCCTACTCCATCACACCAGTAAAACCCTACTCCATCACACCAAAGTAAAACCCTACTCCATCACACCAAAGTAAAACCCTACTCCATCACACCAAAGTAAAACCCTACTCCATCACACCAAAGTAAAACCCTACTCCATCACACCAAAGTAAAACCCTACTCCATCACACCAAAGTAAAACCCTACTCCATCACACCAAAGTAAAACCCTACTCCATCACACCAAAGTAAAACCCTACTCCATCACACCAAAGTAAAACCCTACTCCATCACACCAAAGCAAAACCCTACTCCATCACACCAAAGCAAAACCCTACTCCATCACACCAAAGTAAAACCCTACTCCATCACACCAAAGTAAAACCCTACTCCATCACACCAGTAAAACCCTACTCCATCACACCAAAGCAAAACCCTACTCCATCACACCAAAGTAAAACCCTACTCCATCACACCAGTAAAACCCTACTCCATCACACCAGTAAAACCCTACTCCATCACACCAGTAAAACCCTACTCCATCACACCAGTAAAACCCTACTCCATCACACCAAAGTAAAACCCTACTCCATCACACCAAAGTAAAACCCTACTCCATCACACCAAAGTAAAACCCTACTCCATCACACCAAAGTAAAACCCTACTCCATCACACCAAAGTAAAACCCTACTCCATCACACCAAAGTAAAACCCTACTCCATCACACCAAAGTAAAACCCTACTCCATCACACCAAAAAGTAAAACCCTACTCCATCACACCAAAGTAAAACCCTACTCCATCACACCAAAGTAAAACCCTACTCCATCACACCAAAGTAAAACCCTACTCCATCACACCAAAGTAAAACCCTACTCCATCACACCAAAGTAAAACCCTACTCCATCACACCAAAGTAAAACCCTACTCCATCACACCAAAGCGGCGTCACACAAAAGCATAAAAAGTACCACGATCTTTCCGAGCTTGTCGATCTGCTACTTTTGCTATTTCTATCCTTTATCCTTTTTGAATCCTGAAAAGTAACAGTTTTGGACATGTGAGGTTTCCACCTGACAGAGACGATTTTAGATGCAGCCTGTCTTATATGTCTGCTTATGTATTAGTATTACTTTTTTTAATATCAATGTTATGTTAACATTGCATTTTTTTGTGTTTGGGGTCCTCACTTAAATTGCAATACCCTCGCGGCCCACCAGGGGGACCCGGCCCACAGGTTGAGAACCACTGGTTTAGTTCATTTAGTTGACTGGACATTGAGAATAAACTTTGGAAGATGAAGGACTTTGGAAATGTTATGACAAGATATTATCTCCACCTCTCCTCATTCCCAAGCCTTGACTCCACGGTGAATCCACACACAGAATGTTCTGTGGTTCAATTAGTTCAGACACGCCTCATTTTCTTTCCCAATGGCTACTACACCATGTCCTTAATCTCTCTTGCGCACACACACATGTATGTGCGATTGTGCGTGTGCGCACATACATGCACACAGAGTAACACATACGTACAGTACACACATCTCTTACAATGATGCCTGAAGCTGATCACATCAGTCAGTCAGGAAGTTTGAGGTTTCCTGTGGACCATGAGCATTATGTATTTCCTGTGTGTGTGTGTGTGTGTGTGTGTGTGTGTGTGTGTGTGTGTGTGTGTGTGTGTGTGTGTGTGTGTGTGTGTGTGTGTGTGTGTGTGTGTGTGTGTGTGTGTGTGTGTGTGTGTGTGTGTGTGTGTGTGTGTGTGTGTGTGTGTGTGTGTGTGTGTGTGTGTGTGTGTGTGTGTGTGTGTGTGAGAGAGAGAGCGCGACAGCGTAAGTGTTTGTGTCTGAGAGAGAGAGAAACGTGTGTGTGTGTGTGTGTGTGTGTGTGTGTGTGCACACATGCGTGAGTTTGTGTGGGTGTGTAATTACAAGAGAAATCAAAGGAGGAGGGGGTAGAGCGAGATAGTCATCACAGGAGAGGAGAAAATGAGCGAGGGAGGAGAGAACAAGAGAAAGATAAATAAAACGACAGACAGACGGCTGAACAAATGTTCCTCGGAGTTTATCTGACACTGGGAAGGTCCAGGGAATTCCGTCCAGTCCAGACAAAAACACTCCATGCCTCTTGGATTAAAGTCAGCGCGGAGTATATGCTATTTTTTATTTTATTTTAAGAGGCAGGTCTTTTAAAAGCAGAACTCGACTCACAACGTGTGATCTCATCTCAAGATAATGTACCGTTCGAATGATTCGAATCCATGACAATTTGAGTCATCGAGGACCAGAAAACATGAACGTATAAACGGTATCGTCATGGCCTACTTTTTAAAACCAGTGTCCAGCTGCTGTCCAGCCTACACTGTACTTGGCTGCTGTTAAGTAGAACTATTTGACCACAGCCTGTCGGTCGTCGTATAGCTGCTGCTAAAGCACATGGACCTCTTAGCATCGACTGCTAACATTCTGATGGAGAGCTCTGCCATCCAGAGAATCAAGGCCAGCTTCAGACTCAGCAGGTACAGCAGTTGCACTGTCAGTGTTAGTGGAAGTCTGAGTCTGAGTCTGAGAACCAAATGGACCCGTTGGGGTCCATTTGGTTCTCGTTTGCACGCTCTCTGAGTTACAGACTAGGGTAAGGGTCCTTTAAACGACAATGATGTGAAACCTAATTAAGTAAACAGTTAAACACTTAGGCAGCGGCTACATAAAATCACACCCGTGTGAAGTGAGGGGCGCTCTTATCATCATACGTCATCATGCATCATCTCAGTCTCAACCAATGGAGCATCTCTCACCCAATCACAATTTGCGACCTCACATTAAAATTTGTCTTCAATGTTTGTGCTTACACACTTTTGTCTTCAATGTGTGTGTTTACACAGACCCTCAAAGCTGGACATGGGAGGGGCTAGCGCACCTCAAACATTTTGGTTGAATTGTATCGTACGTGTGCTGTAGCACTTCGTTTTCCTCAATTATTACTTAATCCTGTTTCTGAGACACCAGATCTGCAGGGTCAGATGACTCTGTCTGTCTGTCTGTCTGTCTGTCTGAATGCTTTAATTTTCAATGCAATGATTGTGCCCTGGCTGGGAAGAAAATGAACCAAAGACGTGTGGTGTATCCTAAAGGTTCAACCAGTCTAGAGACAGAATATTGGAGACTGTTTTGTTTACAGTGAGAAGTGTGACACAGTAGCCGTGTCCCAAATTCAGGGGCCTTTGAAGGACACGCACGTCCCCTGAATTGGGAAACAGCTTGTTCGTGCGTGTTGTATGTGGATTGTGGACTGCATGTTGTGGATGTTTGTTATCCACTGAAGCTCTGATTCTGTGAGCTGATAAACAGTGGCTTTGGGTTGTGTTGAGGCTCTAACCTCTAAATGAGGCTCCAACCCTCTTCTCTTCTCTTCTCTTCTCTTCTCTTACCTACCCCAAAACTTTTTTTGTCTTATCCTTTTAGCCATAATGTCTTACTCAGTAAGACATTAAGGCTAAAAGGATAAGACTTACTGTACCACGCACTGTTAACATTTCTGACCAATAACGAATTAAACCAATGTTAATGTTAATTCTTGATCCCCCCCAGGACCATGTCGTCCCCAGAGGTGAGCTGGCCCGTGCCGATGCGAGCCATTGGCGCCCAGAACCTTCTAACCATGCCTGGAGGGGTGTCCACCAAAGGGTACCTCCACAAGAAGGGAGGCAGCCAGTTCAGCCTCATGAAATGTGAGTTCTTCTTAACCACCGTAGGTGGAAGTCAAGACGAAGTGCGGAAGGCTCGCTGCGTCGCTGCCACTCAAGTGACTATTGGCCAATCACAGCGCATTTCTATGTCTATGATTGTATCGTACTGACGCGCCTATAACAGTGAGGACACCTCACTGGGAGGACGTAGAGCCCACTCTCCCTGCTCCCTGCTGGCATGTGTCCCCCCAGGTCATAGGACTACATGCAATAACAATTATCACCCTCAATTGGCCCGGATACGGGCCAATTGTGTTTGTAATGTCTTCATTTTGTTGACTAAGATTAAAAGACAAAGCTTTTGATATTTAGTCGACTAAGACTAAACGATTTCAGATGACTAAAATAGGACTAAAACCTAATGGTGTCTTATTCAACAGACTAAGACTTAAGCCCAAACCACACCGTCGGGTCGGGGCAAAACTGTTTTTAAGGTCAACCACACCAATGCAACACCTTGGAACTCAGTGAGTTGCATTGGTGTGGTTTACCTTAAAAAGCGTTTTTGTCCCGACCCGACCCTTTGGTGTGGTTTAGGCTTAAGACTAAGGCTTCACTCACACTGTCACAACAGAATGTTGTATAGCTGATGCATGACACTTGACTGTTGCAAGCTCACAATTAATTTCCAATGGGAGTCACATGGTTTGAAGAGACAAACGTGTTGTATGAGGGGGAGGGGGGCAGTCGAAACACATACAACATACATACATCAGCTTGTAGGCAAAAACCATGTGACTTCCATTGGAAATGCATTGGGGTGGCCATGACACTTACAACTTGCTTACATCTACCATGCAACATTGTTGTATGCTAGATGTATAGGTGTGAGTGAAGCCTATATCAGAATTTGCTGCCAAAATGAACACTACTTTGTATACGTATACCGGTAGATAGACACTCGACAAAGCCGGATGCATCATAGTGAATTCAAACCCCCAGACGCTGTTGTGGTGGGCAGCTACTTTACCGCTGTTTTGCTTTCTGTTTTCTATTCTGTATTCTATGTTCTAGTCCCCTAGCTGGTTGTTGCTGCCTTGGGCAGGGCTCCCTTGTAAACGAGATCTCAAAGGGTCTCACTTGGTTAAATAAATGAGAATAGAAAAGAGCCACAGGACATAGCCTACAACTAGGCACAGATTGTTGTGCCCGACAATAGCTTGTTGGGCACAAGTGGCACTTCCTCAGTGCGTTCAATCGGCTTTCAATCATGAATGTCCTTCCTCATTTGCAACAGCGAGAGAAACAGAAAATCAACACAACTCCATCTAATCGAGAGAACACTTTACACACCAGACTTTAAAGGCCTAGGACACTTACTTTGGTAAGATTTGGGTTGTTTGTGTAGTTATCCTGCCATGATGTAACCCCAAAGGTAGGGAAGAACTAAAACTGTACTGAACTACAAAATGTACATTGTACCCTTGAATTGACATCAATTCAATTGTGCAGTGAAGAGGCTCTCGTTAAACCTGTAAAGCTGTCAACTTCCTGTTGATTTTACCATCAATTTGGGTCCTTGACAAGGACAAGTTTGAGAACTATTGGTCTACTGTGCTGCAATGAAGATCAAACTACAATAAAGATGGTGGGGCATGCATTATTGTCCAATCCTGTGCGTCGTCAAACATCTAAAACAGTGGCTTTCAACCAGTGGTCCGGGGACCACCAGTGGTCCGGGAACCACCAGTGGTCCTTGAGTGTTTTCCAGGTGGTCCCCAGCTAAATGATGGAGAGTTGGTAACCAAATGGACCCTTGTACCCCATATATAATGGACCCCTTATATATCTTTAACTCTTGAGTTAAACATCTGCATTACTTAATGTACAAGAAGTCTACTGCACCATTAGAGAATGTAGAAGAATTGTTATTTTGATCGTTTGCCTGTTATCTCCTACCTACAGCATGGAATTGGGGACACAATCTTATCCAACAACACCAAAATATTCTACCTTTTGGGTCTGAGAGGCTAAATGTCATCAAATGGTGGTCCGTGGCTCAAATGCGGAATAAATAATGGACCTTTTGATATGAAAAAGGTTGAAACCCACTGACCTAAAAGACGAGACGTGTGTCCTCTGTGTCGCAGGGCCCTTGCGGTACATCATCATCCACAAAGGCTGTGTGTACTACTTCAAGGCCAGTACCTCATCTTCTCCACAGGGGGCGTTCTCACTCAACGGCTACAACAGGTCAGTCTTATATCGTTGCTGTGTCGAGCACCATATTTTATCAACATTTTGACAATAATAATTATGATATTGAGCATGTAAAGAGCAGTAATGTTTTGTGTCAACGTTCATGTCATTTTATATGGTACAGGATTTTAATTTAAGCAAATGGGACACGTTGTTCGGATTGGAGGAGATCATGGTCATAGTCTCCGTCAGATGGAAACCTTGTATGTCCAAAACCGAACTAGTGGATGTAGCTATTAGACACACACTCTTACTCTTACTGGTCCATTCAGTTCCATGTCATGTGTTCGTGTTCAGAGTTAATGAATGAACACTGAGGACTTTACTGTGCCGAGAAATTAACATTATGATTGTTCCTGTAGAGATGGTGCATATCTCTACTGTCTGGCATGTTCAAAACATCATCTTTTCAGGAAATGAAAAAACCACACAATACTGCCTCATCAGAGTTGGTATGGTGACTTTATACTTGAATGTCATCAAGTCACTTGGGAGTTGGGAGGGTTTTAAATGTTTTTTTTTTGCGGCTTTCGCCTTTATTTATTTTTTATATTTTTTTTATAGAGGGACAGAAAGTAGTCTGACAGGAAATGGGGGAGAGAGATGGGGGAGTGACATGCAGTAAAGGCCGTCGGGATCGGGTGTCGAACCCGCGGCACACTGCCAGACTTGGACTACCGGCCAAGGTGCCTGGACTGCTGAGCCACAGCCCAGGCCGAGTTGACCACATTAATGGTCAACTCGGCCAACTCGGATCTTTTTCTTTTTATCTGACTTCTAATCAATGATGGACTCCAAAGTTGGAGTTAGGTGGTTTGACCGACAGTTTGAGGATCCAATTAATGGAGTTAGGCAGTTCAGTCAGAAGCGCTTTTTAACACTTTTCATTGGTTCAATATTTGTACAACCCACACACAGACGTATCGGGTGTTTAATAGCACTGATTTATTTAAAAAACAGACAAAAAAATGTAGATAGCTGGTTTCCGTCCGACAGCAGCGAAATACTGTACAGTATGTCATGTGTGTTGTTTCACTGGATATATGTTATGTGTGCGTGTTGTTTTACAGCATAGATATGATGTGCGTTGTGTCACAGCCTAGATTATGATGTGTGTTGTGTTACAGGGTGATGAGAGCAGTGGAGGAGACCACCTCCAGCAACGTGTTTCCTTTTAAGATCATTCACTTCAGCAAGAAACACAGAACCTGGTTCCTCTCTGCAGCCAGCGAGGACGAGAGGAGGGTGAGCAGTCGGTACATTATATACAGTATACCGTAAATGAATGCCCTAAACTTGATCATGCTACAGTGTCACACAAAAGCATCAAAAGTAGTAGATCCACAAGCTTGATACGCGGTGCGAAGCGGCGCGTTTCGAGCTTGCGGATCTGCTGTTCCAGGGAGCCCCCAGAGGCCAAATATTTGAGTTAAAAACTTTTGCTGGGAAAGAACATATTCATAATCAAAGATTTGCACACATTTTCACGATTTTTCAAAAATCGCAGATCTGGTTAAAAGCTATAAGGCGACAACGATGCAGCCTCAGGTCTAAATGGGTTAATTTGAATCCTGAAAAGTAACAATTTTGAACATATGAGGTTACCACCCCGACATAGATGTTAAATAATGCATACAAACACATTTTTTTGTGTCCTTCATCCGCCTCATATTAGTGGGACTTGCCACTTGGGCTGCAAAACGCTTAAAACATAGCTTTACTTTTTGTGCTATTTTATCAAGAGTTGGTCATTTTGGAGATGATGATCGTTTGTGTTGCCGAAGTGCCCTTTGGCAAGGCACAGAACCATCTGCTGCTGAGTCATCATCGTTACGTACTGTGTGTGAGAACGTCAACCAATTGTCTAAGAACTCTTCCAGAAATGGATGCGATACTTACGGAGGGAGATCGACTACTACAACGACAGGAGAGATTCACACATCCCCAGGTAAGAGACACAACATTACACAACGACAGGAGAGATTCACACATCCCCAGGTAAGAGACACAACATTACACACTACAACGACAGGAGAGATTCACACATCCCCAGGTAAGAGACACAACATTACACACTACAACGACAGGAGAGATTCACACATCCCCAGGTAAGAGACACAACATTACACACTACAACGACAGGAGAGATTCACACATCCCCAGGTAAGAGACACAACATTACACAGCATTCAACACAATTTGAGCCCAGTGTTGATTTCGTAGCACACGATGCGTCGCACCGCGTGCTTGTACTGTAGCTATCTTCAAATTGACGAAATGTGTGTAGGGCTGAAGTGGTTAATGTATTTTTTGTAATAATAATCAAAATCGACAAAGTACTAGTAACTAAAGTTTTCAAATAATTGTAGTGGCGTAAAAGTACAATATTTGCCTCTGAAATATAGTGGAGTAGAAGTAAAAGTACTGACCATTTGACATACTCAAGTAAAGTACAAATACCTCAAAATTGTACTTAAGTACAGTACTTAAGAAAATGTACTTAGTTACTTTTCCACCACTGAACATAGCCTACATAACAACAATGATACAGATAATGTTTGATTTAATTGATTTATTTAGACGTCATGGTTAAAAGAAAATGTTACATGCTTCTCACAGAAACATCAAGGATAAAAACACAATAAAGTCAGTGGCTTATTTCCACTGTGGTCCCAATTGGTCTGAGACAAATAAAAACAACATAAAACAGGCTAATACGATAAAAGATATATAACCCCCTTGAGGAATGTCTATAGTAGCGTAGTGTCTGGATTTATAGAACGTGCAATAACAGAAATTAAACAATAACCACATGTATATATTGTTGCTGGCTCTATTCTATTGCGTGTGATGTGTCCTTCAGCCTGCCTCATATTAGTGGGACATGGCACTTTGACTGCAAAACATATCTCTTTTAATCATACATTCTTGCTGTATGATTCATGTATATTTATTTATTTGTATGTTTAAATCTCCTATTTTCAGAAAAAGCCTTCCCCACAATGACAGAAAACAGAAAATACCCTAGTATATGCTTGACCCAGTGTGGGAACATGACAGGCAGATGCCATCATGTTAAGGTGGAGTTTATTGAGAAACGCTGCCCCCTAGTGTTATAACCCATGCATGGATGCAATAGATAGCATAGAGGTATGGTGTGGTTTCCAGTGGTGATTTGCTGTGGATTCCTGCTAGCAGAGGTTGACACAAATTGGAATCCAAGAATTCAACTGCATTGCACTACTTTGCGGTGTACATTTGTAGAAAAAAAATAAAGAATTAGTGATATGCACATAATTGTGTTCCATTGAAAGTGACAGTTTAGACAATATAGTGAAAGGGAGGAAAAAACACAAAAGGATATACCAAAAATAAATGAGTGGTTAATAGTAGACATTATTAAACATCATAACCCTAAAACAAAACCTACATGAAACGGTATAAAATATAAATGTGAATATGGAGACATTTAGTACATTAAACAAGTCTGTTTTTTGTTACATTTGCACAGTCTCAGTGTTACAAATGGATACATTAACACTGCAGATTTAATAATAAATAATATGTATAACAAAGTTCTGAATATTGTTTCCTAATCATCTCTCATCCTGTTGTGACAGTGACTCAGACTCTGATGCCGACAGTTTCTATGGTTCCATCGAGAGACCGATGGATATCAAACACTCTGTCGATATCGCATCAGATGGTAAGATCCGATTAACACACACACACACGCACACGCGCGCGTGTGTGTGTGTGCGCACACACACACACACACACACACACATACACACACACACACACACACACACACACACACACACACACACACACACTTCAACAACATCCATTCAGAAATATGTGTAGGCAATGGTAATTTAGTATCTGTACTTTACTTGAGTATTATGTGCAAGTGCATTTGGAAAGAAATAAAAGCTACAGTCCATAACTTGAATGTCCTACCTGGGATTTGAAACGGGGTTCCTGTTGTGAATGTTAACTTAAATGTTAACTTTTTTTTTAGGATGTGTGGGATGGCAAGTTCATTCCATTTGGGTTCTCATATTAGTTATATTACGTTAAATTGTACTGACATATACTCTAATATATTATTAATATATTAGAGTATATATATATATATATATATATATATAATATAATATTATTATTATTATATAATATACAGATTTATTAAATTAGCGTTAATAAATATTCATTCACAAGTTATGGATTGCATGTCAAAAAAGAAGAAAGGGAAAAAGAGAAATAAATAAATTTGTAGAATGGCCAAACCTCTGCACGTGCCAGATTTCCTATTTTATTCATATGTTTAACTTGTTTTCACTGATAGGTTCACCCTAAAATGATGCAGTTTTACCCTAGGGGTGTACATCATGTAATGTATATTGAGGTGTACAGTACGTTGAACTGTATTTTTCTGACATTATGCATGGTCTCTTAGATTACGTCGAGGATGAGGATGATGACGAAGAAGACTACTTACAACCTGACGCAGACTATTCTCCTGCCACAGACTATTCACCATCATCCACAGGTACAATGTTGCACACACGCACGCGCCACACACAGACACACACACACACACACACACACACACACACACACACACACACACACACACACACACACACACACACACACACACACAAACACAGCTTTTCGTGTTTGTGTAAACACGAACATTGAAGACAAAAGTGAGGAAAGAGTGAAAACGCTTGAATACTTGTGTTTCTACATGTATATCAACAACTAATGAGACATAGGTAGCTCCCGGATTTAAAGGTATAACAACGTATAGGTAATAGGTTACATCAACAGGTCTAAATAATAATACAAAAATAAACTGTTTTGGACATGCAAGGTTTCCGCCCGACATGGACGATATAATGTCATGCTCTCCCCATAACAGGTAAACCTGTGGCCCCTCCCCCATCGTACCACCCTCCCCCGGTCCCCAGCCTGCCCTTCCACAAGCTGCCGCCTCCTCCCGTCCCGGCCCCCAACCGGACCCCCGCCGCCAGCCCCCTGGCCAAAAAGCCCCCTCCCCCCGCCTTCCCCCCTCCCCCCTGCCTGCCGAAGGGCCCGCCTCCCCCTCCCCTCCAGAAGTTCGGCACGCCGCCGCCTCCGCCTCCCCCCAACGGCAAGCGCAGGATCACGTCGCTGCACGAGCGCGGGGACCGGGGACCCCCTCCGTCGGCCGCGCTCCCGCTGCCCGCCACGCTGCCCTTCTGCAAGCAGGTGGAGAGCCGCTTGGCCATCAGCACACCTACTCACAATCAAGGTGATTATTATTTTTTTCATTTCAGTATAGTTTTGATTCGTTACTTTATATTTATAGGCTTAGCTTAAGTTTAGTAAAATGTTTGTTATTTATTGTAACTTTAATCCATAAAAAACGAACACAAATACTAAATACTAAGAGGCAAGATTCAGCCAAGATTCAACGTAACAAAAATAGTAGATCTGATTCTACAAGCATGTTGGGGCCCTATATGCACCCTTATACCTAAACTTAGTAGACATATTTTACTATTTAGAAAACCATTTCAAAATACTGGTGGTTCAACTAGCCAATCTACTTTGACACGTATGTGTAAGGGGTAAAGTTAGTGTCACAAGCACAACGCATCACAACTTGTAGATCTATTTTTAGACAGATTTGAGACAAAGGCTAGAACTAAGGACATTATTATTTTAGTTTTAGTATGGTTTCGTAAGCACACAATCCAGTTTCAGTTAGTTATCGTGCTTTGTGGTAAAGTTTAAAGTTTCATGTCGCAATTTTTTTTAACAATTCGACCATTGCAGGATTCTCTCCCGTCAACGTTCGCCACGGGGCAGTTGGCGCTCCGGGGGGCATCAAGCTGGGCCCACCGCTCCCACCGCCACCTAACTTTGTGGGGCTCAACCCGGGGTTTGGTGACCCCAGGTCTGTTCCACACGTCTCTCCCCTTCCACCTCCACCGTCTCACCTTCCTGTGACTCCGCCCTCCGTCCCTCATCAAAAACCGGGCGGGCCCAGTAAGCGACTGGGCCCCAAGCCTCCCCCACCCACATCCAAACCACCAGTACCATCAGCCAAGCCCAGATTTGGAGGCACCACCCCAGGCCTACAGTAAGTTGTGGTTGCATACAAACAGTCAATATATAAATGTACTGCACTACACACACACACACACACACACACACACACACACACACACACACACACACACACACACACACACACACACACACACACACACACACACACACACACACACACACACACACACACACACACACACACACACACACACACACCTCACCGGGCGGCGGTGGCTCAGGGGTAGAGTGCCTGGATGGGAACCGCAAGGTTGCCAGTTCGAACCCGGGCTCCCCCAGAGTTACTGTCGAAGTGTCCTTGAGCAAGACACTGAACCCCTAATTGCTCCCGATGTGCTAGTTGGGACCTTGCATGGTTTCCACTGCCATCGGTGTATGAATGTGTGTGTGAATGGGTGAATGTAATGCACAATCTATGTAAAGTGCCTTGGATAAAGGCGCTATATAAATGCACCATTTACCATTTACCATTTACCTCAAATGAGAGACAGACGGATAGAGAGAGATAGTTCAAAACATTTAATAAGCCATATATATATATCCGACTGGATTAGATTCAGATTTGGGGGATAATGCATCGCATACTCATAGCCTTATTTATTTACAAAGCATTTGATGTCATAAATATATTGAATGTAATGTCAATGAGGAACTATAGTTGGAATGTAGTTGTTGTCTCTGCCAGGCCGAAGCCATGTTCCAGACTATATTTTCATCACTGTCCGTCCGTCCATCTGTGAGCAGCTTAATCTCCAGCACTGTTGGACCGATTGATGAGAAACTTTGCATGCACACTCACTGGAGGCCAAGTAAAAACATCAGGCCCAAATCTTTCACATTGGCCTGTTTCCTCATAGACATTTCAAAAAGTATTTATTTAAAGACCTTTTAAGCCTCGTACAAAGCCAACTCGAGTTGTGAGAAATCATGACAACAAACAAAACATTTCGGGCCGAACAAATAATTAGAAAGAAGAAGCAAACGGCAGGTTACAACACATTTTTTCTTGTTTTTCTTCTTTGTAATTATTTGTTTGGTCCAAAATATTGTGTTTATTGTCATGATTTGTCACAACTCGAGTTGGCTTTGTATGACGCTTAAAAAATCTTTAAATAAATACTTTTTGAAATGTCTATGGGAAAAATACATTGGGAATTATTTCCTGGGCCTGGCCAAGGAAGCTTTGAGAAGGAAGAGAAGTGGTCACGTGACTGGGCCATGCCGCTTTCATGGACGCTTTCATGGGAGCCAAACGGAAGTTTGGCAGAATACACTGGAGTCAATGAGAGCTCAGTGACCAGCTCATGAACAAACATTATTTATGAATGACAGACCTTTTGTAAAGTAATCACTTCTGGAAAATAACAGAAGACATGTAACACATTATTGTCTGCTGTGTTGCTTTTCGATGTGTACACTGTAATTTTTAAAGAGGTATGGTATCTAAAGAGCACAAAGTAACTTTCTGAACGTACCAAGTATCGCGAGACTTCCCACCGTTTCCTGTCTGTCAGACAAATATCACGATACTTCGGAGCCAGAAACGATACCGGCTGCTGTTTAGATCCTCAGATAAAATGATATACTGTGCACTCTGTGCACATCGTAAAGTAAGGGATTAGAAAACAACCTGTGATATGTCTTCTTTTATATTCCTGAACCGATTATATGACGGGTCTCAATTGTTCATAAATAATGTTTGTTATAAGCTGGTCCAGCCGGCTCCATTCACTGCCATGTATTCATTGCACTTCTGGTGTGAGTTTGGCTCCCATGAAAGTGACATGGCGCAGCCCAGTCACGTGACCACTTCTCTTCCTTCTCAAAGCTTCCTTGGGCCTGGTGTCGTCATGAAAGGGGGCTCTATAGTGCCACCAGGAGGCCAATTCTTGCAAAACACACTGTTTTATATTTACTCCTACATATTTTGTCCAAACATCACGCAAATCTTTACACATTAATTCTACAGTCATGTGATCAAGATGGATCTGTCTGATTTTTCATATTCCATCCTGAACGGCTAAGATTGGCTTCCAACGTTTGAAAATGCCCAGTTTTGAACAAAACAAGTTGGCACAGAACTGTTGCATTTTTTGTTTTTTTAATTTGAAGTGGCAGGCAGACAAGTATTCAACAAATAATATAATAGAACTATTAAAAAAGTTTTGTAAGGTGTAATCTTGAAAACCCCTAGGCTGTTTTGTTACAGTGTTTTAAATGTTATATTCGCTTATATATTACAAGAAGCCCTTATCTGATACAGCTGAGTCAGTCACCCCTCCCCCCTCCCGCATGGCGGGGGAGGGGTGTAACTGAGTCACTAGTGAGTGCCAATCCTGACTCGCACTCCCCCGCATGTCTCTGCCCATGTGATACTGCAATGCATGATGGGTAGAGGATTCTAATTCCAAAAACAAGCATAAATATTCTGGTCAAACTGTAGCATATTTCTCCCAAACTAGCATCAACTACAGTATGATACAGAAATATGATGAAGGTTTATATAGTAGTGTGTTGTGTGGGTGAGTAAGTAAGTAACCAACCATCAATGGGACTGGTATATGTGTGAGTGACTTCCTCCATGTCTGGCGTGTACAACTCATACTTACCTGGCAGGGGAGATACCATGATCATGAAGGTGGTTCACCCAGGTTGAGGCTTGGCCATTGCACTCCGGTCGAGCTGATATACTTGCGAATTCCCCAAATGTGGGAATCTCGACTGCATAATTTGTGGTAGTGGGGGACTGCGTTCGCGCTCTCCCCTGATTTAACTGTGAAAAAGAAAATACCAATAGCATTGTTAATGACACTATTAACTCAATAGATTAATGTTGAGCATCTTTATTGTTATTTCAAGACTCGTAATAAGGTCTTATAATGAACTTTACATTTTATAAACTGCTCAAGAACATCAATTCAAGCTTTAAAATTTCTTATTAGGGCGGCAGTGGCTCAGGGGTAGAGTGGCCGGTGGAATAGCCGGATGGGAACCATGACGTTCAGAGTTTGATCCCAGGCTCACCCATTAGAGCCTGAACCTCTAATTGCTGCCGATGTGCAGGTTGGTGCCTTGCATGGTTTCCTCTGCCATCGGTGTATGAATGGGTGAATGTAATTCACAATCTATGTAAAAGCGCTTTGGATAAAAGCGCTATATAAATTTACCATTTATTGTTTATAATATTACAACATGTCATTGTTCAACCGTTGTTGCTTTAATCTTAAAACTGTTTATTATGCAGGTATTAACAGTTAAATATACATTTATTATTAGATTAACTATGATTTTTCATGGGGGCACGGTGGCACAGTCGGTAGTGCTGTCGCCTCACAGCTAGAAGGTCCTGGGTTCGACTCCCGCTCGGGACGCTGTGGGCGCTGGCGGCGTGTCCTCTCCCCTGCGTCATCAGTGCCCATACCCGAGGCGGGGTTGGCGAAAGGGCCCCTTTGTGTGGAGTTTGCATGTTCTCCCCGTGTCCCCTAGGGTAGGTACCTCCACAAAAAACATGCAGTAATCCTGGTCATTAAACTGCCTCCCCTGGCCAGCCGGGGCGCCTGATGGAGGGGAAAGGAACTGGTTGGAATAACGTGTTCCTTCCACGCGCTACGTCCAACCAGGTAAACTCCCCCCTGTCAGGTGCAAAGGAGCAACCTGGACACTCATACATGAAGGAAGCATGAGTTCAAGTCCGTTGCTCTCCCCAGGTTGGCGGAGGGTGTGTAGAGCCCAGGATTACAATAGATTGACACAGGGGTGAAAAATGGGTTACAAAATTGTGGGATAAAAAAAATATATATATATGATTTTTCATCTGCCTAGTGGAAACAATGCCTCGTAATAAATAATTTATCATGCGCTTATTGAATGATAAGTATTTAGCTTACGGATCTTGCCACATTAACATTTCACTACTTGTACAAGTATGCCTCAAATCATGAACACAGCATCCGATTGCCGTGAAACTTTGCACGCACATCCCCACTAGGACAAGCAAGAAATGCCACCCTACATTTTTCAAATTGGCCTCATGGTGCGGTTATAACAGGCCGTTTCACGTTTTGGCCAACTGTGTTGAGTGCGACACGTTGTGAGTGTGTAGATGGGCTATTTTCGGTGCGGTTTAATCAAGCTTCTGGAGATGCGACCTAAGGCATAGATTTCTACACAGAGGGCATTTCTTACAACACAGAGGGCAACACATTACTGCATTGAAGTTCAGGATTGTAAAGAAAAGTCAATTCTCTTGAATGCTGCCTTCTGGTATGGCATGGAAAGGGGGCATTTCTAGTAAAACTAGTAAAAACTGCACTTTTGTGCGGGTAAAAGGGCAGGGGCTTGAGCGCCTTTGATGTCTGTGTGCCCGTACGTGCCTGAATCATTGTGTTCAAATTCAAAATGTGTCAGAATCGGTTGGAAAATAATATATCTTGTATTATATCTTGCCATTTCCGAATAGTGGCTCACATACGACAATATGTATCTGATGATCGCATACCACACTATGTATGCGGTATAGCACCACATACAACAGTGGTTCTCAAAGTGGGTTCCGGGGACCCATAGTGGCCCTTGCCCAGCTAAATGGACCCTTATTTGTCTGTAAGTAAGAAACGGGTCCGTTTGCTTCCATTTGTACACCCTCAGAGTTAAATTAATAGTGATTTTACAATATACATTGGGGTCCCAGAGATAGAAATGATATTAAATGGTGGTCCGTAGCCTGATGCATGTCAAACTTGGGGTCCTTTCTGGGGTCCCATAAACATCTTATGGGGGTCCTTGGCATATATTTTAATGGGGGTCCGCAGGTGTCAATTTGGGGGTCCTTGACTTGAAAGAGTTTGAAAACCACTGACCTACAATACACATCATAATATACAAGAATATGAATTATTACCACACACCGATGAATATATTAAAGCATGAATTCTCTTCAGAAGGGCATCTGGCGATGGACAGAGCTTCCGTACGCTGGGGGACGAGGCGAAGAAGAAACCCGAAAATGTAGGTAGCACTACTGTAATATTGAGGTACCCTTCTACTGGTGTTTTGTTTGTGCAGTAAACTCCTAGGTGTTCACTGTTCATGCATCCATTTGTACACTTGAGAGTATAGCCTCAAAGAGCGCTGTGCTTTTCTGGGCAAAGAGGGGCCGACTTCCTATTGGTTCCACCAACCTATGTGCTGCTCGCCAATGTATTGCTTATATATTACTATTGTATCCTTAAGGGGCTTTTGCTAACGTTGACATAAAGAACATCTCCCAAAGCGGAACCTTTAACTCCAAGTTTAACTGTATTCCATTTATTGCATTAAATAGTTAAGCTACTTTCACCTGAGTGTTTCTGTCTGAATTTTGTATCTTTTATTTATTATTTATTTTTATATATATGTTTTTATCTGCAGGTTCACCTACCAGCATCTGTTTTCATCGACACAGCTGAGACTGGTGATGTTGAAATGTAAGACTTTATTTTATTAGCTAATAATAATAATAATAATATAATAGTCCCTTGACGATGATGATGATGATGATGATGTCCTCTGCAGGTTGTTCCTAAAGTGTCCCAACACTCCGCGGGACGGGTTATATGCCATCAGGAATGGCACTAGAACACCCAAGGTAATAGCTGATCTACAAGCTTACACTGCATCACAGAGCGACATGTTGTGAGCTTGTAGATCTGCCATTTTCAGCGAATGTTCCCCCTCAGAATAAGGATGCTAGGGTTCAAGTGGTTAATGTAATGATTTGGCGATATAGATAAAATGAGCATTGTATCGGACCGCATAGGACCACAATGGAAACAAGCCATCAATGCTTTTTTTTAGCATTGCTTTCTTAACTCATTAATACCGGGAAAGCATCTGTTATTTATTATTTTAGCATTAAAAAATGCAGATCTACAAGCTCTCGGCACATGACTTTGTGCCACGATGCAAGCTTATAGTTATGAACATTTTTGAAAGATCTTGAAAGTGTTGAATAATTTAGAATTTTGAAAATGGGTGAGAACATTTGTAGAATGGGCATCAGGTCTCAATGGGTTCATTGTACTTTTGTACGATTTGCAAAACTGTTAATAAAGTATTCAATCAATCAATCAAACAAACAAACGAAAAACCTATAATGGGTATGTTTTCACTCTGTGTTTACCAGGTGTTAGTAGTCTGGGAGGAGAGTCAGGGTAAAGCCAGAAACTACAGGCTGTTTGAGGAGGTAAGAAACAAAATCACTCTATCTATAGAAATATGTTACATTACACACCATCATTATCAGTGTTAATGCAATACATTGAAGTCTCCTGCACTGTCTCCCTCTCGGCTTTCCTACCGTCTGTCTCTCCTACACTGTCTCCCTCTCGGCTTTCCTACCGTCTGTCTCTCTGACACTGTCTCCCTCTCGGCTTCCCTACCGTCTGTCTCCCCTACACTGTCCCCCTCTCGGCTTCCCTACTGTCTGTCTCTCTGACACTGTCTCCCTCTCGGCCTCCCTACTGCCTGTCTCTCTGACACGGTCTCCCTCTCGGCTTTCCTACTGTCTGTCTCTCTGACACTGTCTCCCGCTCGGCTTTCCTACTGTCTGTCTCTCCTACACTGTCTCCCTCTCTGCTTTTCTACTGTCTGTCTCTCCTACAATGTCTCCCTCTCAGCTTTTGTACGGTCTGTCTCTCCTACACTGTCTCCCTCTCTGCTTTTCTACTGTCTGTCTCTCCTACAATGTCTCCCTCTCAGCTTTTCTACTGTCTGTCTCTCCTACACTGTCTCCCTCTCTGCTTTTCTACTGTCTGTCTCTCCTACAATGTCTCCCTCTCAGCTTTCCCACTGTCTGTCTCTCTGACACCGTCTGTCTCTCAGCTTTCCTACAGTCTGACCTTCCAACACTGACAGTTTTTGAAGGTTTCCACGATATACAGCAGCATGCTTAAAAAAAAGTTATAATTTGAATAAAAAATAAGTTTTTCAGAAAACTGTGGTCAGGATTTAGACGGTGATTTTTGAATTGGCCTCAGGTCTTTCAGATGGGGGTCGGCGGCCAATTACATATTATTTGCGGGGTCCTTGAGATGAAATAGTTTGAGAATCACTGATATAGAAAATGAGCGTCGCGCCTGTCACAGACAGAGCAAGTTCAGTCAGGAAACTCAGTGCAGTTGCTGCCGGCCGTTCATTGGGCCGCCTCAGCATCACATTGTCATTCACATGATTCACTCAGCCAATCACACACTCATTCCATCTTCATACCGGCTATTTAAACTGGAAGTTTGCACTACTCATCCTGCTTGCTCGCTGCTGCACACTGATACTGCTGCGCTGCTGTCTGCTTAAACGTTTGCTACTCACCCTCCTCCACCCCAGCTACCACCTGTCGTTTTGGATCTGCTGTTTAGGTACGGGGGATTCGGAGTCCCTATGGTTGGGACTGATGCGCTTGATAAGAGTACCTAAAAAGCAGAACCAATTCATCGCCAAACCATAATAAATATATTGCTAATTTTATATTCAATAATATTTCATCCATTCATGACTTGTCCTGACTGAACATTTTTCAGAAAACTGTCACGATATAGAAAACGTTTTGTAGAATCTGGCCTCAGTCCTAAATGGGTTCATTGTTAATGACTACTACGTGTCTCTGGTGCCACACAGGAGAAGACGGTGTTTCTGGACGGCGACGTCAGGTTCCCATCTCTGGATGTGCTGGTTGAACACTATTACAGCCACCCTCTGCCCAACCACGGCTTGCTCTGTTTACAACAACCGTACATACCACCTTGTGTACAGCCTAGGTGACCCCCTCCAACCCCCACTGTAGAATGACTTACTTACATACTTATGCCTGACACCCTTACCAGGGCATATAGGCCGTCGACAAGGGGGCGGCCAGGTGCATTCACAGTCTCTGTGTCTGCCTGGACTGGAGATCCTGCCGACAGGAGTTTTTGGAGCCGGCCTCTGTCTCTCGTCCCTTGAGGGTTCCAAGTCAGAGCCTAGTCTGGTGGTATGTGACACTGGTAAGACACCGGCAAAACCATTCCACTTACAGAAACGACGACAAGGACACACTGTAGAATCTGAGAGTGTGCACTGTGTAACCAAATGGACCCCGTAGTACTACGGGTCCATTTGGTTACACTCTCAGAGTTACTAATGGATCAAGTAAAATAAGCCAGTAACATATCTACAGTACTTACTGGAAAACTGTTATTTGTGAAGGAACGAAACAAAACAAACTAAGCTACCCACTTTTTGTATTTTTGTACATTTGCACGTCTAAGACAAACTGAGAGAAGGAACCGGCATTGAATCTATGATGAACACATTCCGCTTGTGAAAGAGGCAAGCCATAATAAGCCATTGCAAACACTTTACTCTTTGCTTTTTAGTTCATACCGCCCTTTTGACATGTGTTGTTCAATGAAGAAATTTAAGAAGTGGCGACCATCACTCATAATAGGAAATATTGGGTATTTGCGGTATTTGACCACACTGAGGTGCTGTAACATCAAACTCATGACAATGACATGACATTACTGCCATGCCCATGCAATTGCTGACTGTACTTCTAACTGAACTTGAAAGGCTGTGCGGTATCTGACCACACGGGGGTGCTGTGGTGCCAAATGAAAGCAACATGAATGAAGTATTAGTGGGATGTATGATGGATCAAACTGAAGAATGAAGCACTTTGAAAGCACCTGGTTAAATAAGGACGTCCTACATGTGACTGACGGAGCTCAAACAAACATGTATTGATGGAGGAAAGCAATTTACCAATGCACGGGATATCAGGTATTAACTATCCCATGTTGTGCTATGAGAATCAGAATTCTTCACGTCAGTGAAGTAAGGAATTTAACTTTAATGACCTATGCAGAAACATAATTTAGATCCATTATTCTCAACCTTTTTAATTTCACGAAATCCCAGTTTGATATGCATCAGGCCATGGACTCCCATTTGATTTCCAGTTGTGTGTGTGTGTGTGTGTGTGTGTGTGTGTGTGTGTGTGTGTGTGTGTGTGTGTGTGTGTGTGTGTGTGTGTGTGTGTGTGTGTGTGTGTGTGTGTGTGTGTGTGTGTGTGTGTGTGTGTGTGTGTGTGTGTGTGTGTGTGTGTGTCGGACACAATATGTTTGTGATGAGGGTCCACAGCTAAATACATATCAGTTTGGGGGGTCCAATAACTGAATGAAAACGCTTGAGAACCACTGGTTTAGATGTTAGAGGTGAAAGGTTTCTTTGTGGGAGTTATGAAGCTGAATTAGACCCCTGACACTGACGGAAAGCTCAGCAATGAATTAACCAAACATTTCAGAATATTATGTTCTCGACATCTCAAGTGCTGCCTTTATAGACATGACGACTCCAGGCATTTCTTCAACAGTACTTGTTGACAAAGCTCCTATATGGACTCATTCAACTTTAAAGGTGTAGTGAAATGAAAAATACGTTTTTCACACTTTTAGACCATATCCGTGGTCATCATATGGGCATACCTGGTTTTTATATCAAAAGTCCATAAAAAAATGTAATTGCTTCCTGAAAACGAAAACATGCTGCGTGATGACGTGTCGAGGCCAATATCAATAAAAGCCAATAAAAATTAAGCTCACCAGTTTGATTCCCATGCTTCATTGTCGTCCAACACAGCTGGTTTTGATTAAAGAACTACTCCGTTTTTAATCTCGTTCAAGATGACATCCAAACAGTGTATTACTCATTTTAAACTTAATCATCACACTAAAATATGTATATAGGTTGTGTATAGGTTAGAAATAATCCCCTGGCTTTGCCCCACATCTCTCTGTCACTTTGTTTACAAACGACACTGCACGTGAGAGACTTAGAGCCAGCGTTTCAAGCTGAAACTTCAAAATAAAATGCCCAACATTTCCGTTTCACTGCACCTTTAATGACATTAATTATCATTTATTTATATTTTTCGTTTTTCTTTTAGGTTCTATGACCTCAATTACACCCACACACCCTGAACTTTGAACGTGGATTTTCTGTCGCCTCGAGTTTTCTGTGTGTTCTGAAACCTTTTGAGCTGCAATGAAAACAGGCAAAATCCCTCAACAGTGACATCTGCTGGCAAATTCTTGTCATATATGGGATTTGTGGAATCTTACCTCACAGTCCACAGGCAAATCAGATCACTTGTTTGAGCCAGAAAACCCCAGACCACAGAAAATCTACCGAATGTTAAAAGTTAAGGTTTTTTGGGTGCAATTTCTTTGTCACGATCCCTTTAAGAGAGCATGACAGACTGTGCCAAACTAGTAATTACGTTAACATTATGATTTCAATGTAATTTTATTTGTAATTCATTTTGTTCTGTTTGTTTTTTTAAGTGACTTTTAAAAACATTTACGTGATGTTGCTACATAAATACTCATTGGTTCCTTATGTTGTTTCTCATGTCCATGTGGCTAATTAATAAACAGTTTAAAGGATTAGTATTTTTTTATTGACCTTTAATTATCAAGGACACTTGTATAAAGAGAATAGCCTACTTTTCTAGATCTGTAGGTTTTCATATTTCATTGTTTAATGGAGGGTATTTTCTCAAAGAATGGAACAAATCTCACCCACATAATACAGCATGAATATAAATAATATAGCTCTAACGGCATCCCTTATTGCTTTGTAACTATAGATTACTTTGCAATATACAAGATTTCCCATTTATTGCACTTTTGGTTTTCAGAACCGTAGTATTCCTGTAGGACAATATTATTGGCACTGTAATCTATCTATTTAACTACTATTTAAGTACATTTTGTGTATAGACAATGTAAAAAAAAAAGTTAATATTTCTGTAAAGATATAAATATGTCTGTATAGTTATTATGAGACCATGGTATATGAAATGATTGGACATTAAGGGAGTTATTTTCAGACCGGCAGTCCAATCATCATCAACCAAAATGACAATAACATTCCTGAAAATCACCCCTAATGATGCTTCAGAACGTCTCTGGATATCATGGATGTTGGCTATCATTTCATTTGGTGAAGCACGTTGTTGATTTAAAGCCTCACTGTGTAACCTTTTTATATACATTTGAATACATGTATCTGTATGGTAGTGCAATACACACATTTATAAGTTTGGGGTGTTTGTGTTTTGTGTCCCTGCTCTTCTATTGAGACATTTAGATTGTGTCAAAGGTCATGTCTCACCTAGACACAGGATCTGACACGAATTTTGACTATGGTCAAGATTCAATTCAATTAGTTCAATGGTAAAAGCTGCGGCCCTTGAGCATGAAGCCCGGGGTAGAAGAGAAAAGGTAAATAGTGCTGCTTATACAAAAATACTATTTATTGGCTTCACCTGAAACCCCATCTGTAGCCTACATAACAATGTCAGAAGTGCGACTGAATATGATGATGAGGATTATGTTGATTATTCATTTTTATTGTTGTTGGTTATTGTCTCCGCCAGGCCATACGGCTGAAGGCCAGAAACTATGTTTTTGCCCCTGTCCATCATGTGTGTTTGTGAGCAGCTAATATCTGGCACCTTTGGAACGATCTGCGTGAAACTTTGCACGCACACTCCTTTTGCCTCAACAAAAAGATTTGGTCCAAACCTCACCCGAATTGGTGCACCATTATCTCTGTAATAATAATAGCTGACCCTAACCTACAGGCATGCAAACAGCTCTGGGGTGAAAAAAGGTGACAAAGTGCTTCACCCACCTCCACCCACCATGGACCACCGTCAGGTCCAGCGACGCCGGCCTCCTTGAGATCCCCAAAAAGATCAAACGCAAAACCTGGGGCGACTGCCCCCTCCCTCTGGAATGCTGAAAACCCACCTGTTTAGACTAGCCTTTCCAAGTTTACTTGATTTTAACTTTTTATTATTGCTTTTAATTCTTATCTTGTATTCATTTTTTTCCCTAATAAAGTTGTCATTTTTCTATGTTCTCTCCCCTGGTCCCCACACATGTAACGCGTCTTTGAGTACTGTATAAATCCCAGATATTATTATTATTAGGAGTCAAGCCCAAAGGATTCTGCTATTTTTAGCAGTTTTGTGCTGTTGTTTTCCGGCACAGTGGCACGGTCGGTAGTGCTGTCGTCTCACAGCTAGAAGGTCCTGGGTTTGATTTCCGCTTGGGATGCTGTGGGCGTGTTCTCTCCGCGTCATCAGTGCCCATACCCGAGGCGGGGTTGGCGAAAGGGCCTTTCTGTGTGGAGTTTGCATGTTCTCCCTGTGTCCCCTAGGGTAGGTACCCTCACAAAAACGTGCAGAAATCCTGGTCTCTAAACTACCTCCCCCTGGCCAGCCGGGGCGCCTGATGGAGGGGAAAGGAACTGGTCGGAATAAGGTGTTCCTTCCACGCGTTACGTCCAGCCGGATCAATTCTGTTCCTTCCCTCCCATCTCTGCAGCGCTGTTATTTTTAAGACCCATGGTTGAAGAATGCCAAGAAAGCTATAGCCTTCAACCGTGAGTAGCAGAAAAATTGTGTCCAAAGACAAGGAGATATGTTAGTGTCGGTAAGCAGGCATCATGCAAGCAAAATAACTATAATACTGGTATGTTGGGTGACAAATGTTTTTTATTCTTGGTAATTAATCATTATTCCAATACCTTTGAAGCATTTGTGCCGATGAGTAGGCCAATACCAGTCTATTATGTATTTTGACATGTTTCAAGTAAGCATTGTGACAGGCCCCGTTGTCTTGGGATGTTGTGCTGTGAAATGGGCATGGTCTTATGACTAAACATCAGGCAGTTGAATGAAGTAATTTTATGTGAAGACATCCTTAATTTGTCCAGTGTGTTACGATATTAAGAGAAATATAAAAATATTTCATTTTTGTTTTTACAAATGGTCTGATGGTCTCTAACTCATACAGTTTCCTTATCCCCCCCCCCCCCCCCCCCCCCCCCCCTCTCTCTCTTGATCACCCCTCCCACCATGGTCCAGACAGGAGTGGAGGGCGGCTTCACTCTGCTCTCCACACTACTTTGGAGAAGCAAGCGTACCTGACCCAGTCCTCCCAGCTCTACCTGGAGAGACCTGCATCCCCACGCTGGGACACCTTTGCCTCGCCCAGTCCTACCATATTTAACACGCGCAGACATCTGGCCGAGTAAGTTCATGGGGCAGAATATTAGGAGGTGATAATGAGAGAAGAATACTGTATAGAGCCTGGCCGATGTCAGATTTTTGAAACGTTTTGTCTAAAAATAGGGACGCCATGTTGAACGTTGTAAAAAGAAATGTATAACTGAGGATACCGATGTCGTAGAAAAGGTTAAATGTTGCTGATAAATCGACTAAACCGATATATCGGCAGGTCGATTTGTTATAGAGGGTATGCACGTGACATCATCATCATACCCGGAAGTTATGCGGGAATGCCTACTGAGTGGCAAAAAACTACTTTCTGGCCTTGACAGCCCATACATCCAAACAGAAAATTCCTATTTGATTGCATTAAATTACTTTAAACAACATTAAATTCACTTTGTCACTCACTTTGCCACTCGATCTGCCATTCACTTTATGCATGCGCATACCCTCTATTGGAAATGATTGTGCGCAAAGAGAGGATTTGAGAGATGAGAGAAGTGACTTGCTTTGTGCCAATCAATGATATTAATAATCTGCTCATATCTTTCAGGACTTCCCAAGAGACCCTTTTAAGAGGACGAACTTCACTGAAGCCTGATTGGCTTATACATGACATCAAAAAGGATGAAGGCACATACGAGTTTGGAGAGGTATAAGGAAAGCCAATTAATTTAGTTCACAATCAGACCAGGGTCATTCCTAGTATTCGGTGCCATTTGTGTCCCCAGGTCATAATTTATTATACTATTAAAGGTTTTCTACCATAGAAAACAATTATTTGCACATGAAATACATATTAAATAATAGCCTACCTTTGATTTGAGTATAGGTATGCTAAAACACCATGTCCCCCATCATGTTTATTCAGCTTCAGTTACAAATATATCTAATCAAATTCAAACAAAATCTAAAATTGGAATTCACTACTGCTCAGGTGAGGAGATAATTGGGATAACGCCATATCAGGAAGGCTCGGGCCCTGCTGGTGTGAGCCTGAGGATCCTCAAAGTCAAAGACAAACTGTGGAGTACTACAGCAACTGTTTAACCTGAGCCTCCGTCTGTAAACGTGGAAGAAATCATAATGAAGACCATGGAATACTGGTGAAGACATTCTTAGACCAGTGCTTCTCAAAATGGGTGTCGTGACGCAGATCATGGCACTTTGATCATATTTGGAATTTAATTTATCAATATCACTTCAGTTTATCCACTTAAACCCTCTATCTATACTATACCACCAAACCTGTTTTCCAGTTGTGAGCTTGTAAGATCTGCTATTTTTGTTGAATGTTCCCCCGCGAATGGGGATGCTGGGTTTCAAGTGGTTAAATGTTAATTGTCATGATGTAAACTACTATTCTCTCAATTTTTCCTTGTGACATACGATATACTGTCTCTTAACCCATTCTGGACGGGAACCCCTTCTGGGGTTCTGGTTGCTAAACAGTATATAGCAACATAACATTTCAGTCCTAAATGGGTTAAGGGGAAACATTTACATATGCATGTACTGTAATATATGTAAAGTAACAATGCAATTCAGGGGTGTTATTTAAGCTACCGTATTTACAGGAGTGACCTGAGGGGGGGAAAAAAGGTCTTTAAGCCCCTGCAGTTTGTATACCAGGCAGACATTGGTGTCTCCCTTGTAGATACGCCTAGCAGCACCTACAGAATATCAAACTGGGTTTCCTTGAAATGAAGAATCAGGATCACTGTACCTAGACCACTACATTATAAGAATAAATACCGGTACTTATTGATAATTGATGTTGTGGAGGCCAGATGCACCAACATGGTCAGGGGTAGTGGTTTCGTTCCCTCTGCTGGTTAAGTCTTTAACACTGTCAGGTATAGAGCGTCGCAGTCCCGCCTCCTACCCTGGACCAGGAAATGAAACCCAATGCATTATTCTCATAGACATTTATTAAAGTATTTATTTAAAGACGGTTACGCCGCGGACAAAGCCAACTCGAGTCGTGACAACTCATGACAACACAAACAATATTTTGGACCAAACAAATAATTACAAAGAAGAAAAACAACAAAAAAGTGTTGTAACCTGCCGTTTTTTTCTTCTTTCTAATTATTTGTTTGGTCCAAAATATTGTTTGTGTTGTCATGAGTTGTCACGACTCGAGTTGGCTTTGTCCGCGGCGTAACCGTCTTTAAATAAATACTTTAAGAAATGTCTATGAGAATAATGCATTGGGTTTCATTTCCTGGTCCAGGGTAGGAGGCGGGACTGCGACGCTCTATAGAGGTTCTATAATATTATGTGTCGATCTGTGCAGTCTGTGCGGATTTGTCTACAGTATATGGTGTTATGCTCTTATCTACTTTTGCTAAAGTAGAGTGGGAGCGTGGTGAAAAATTAAACCAGTTCTTGTTTGAGTTTTTTTTATTAATTAAAGATGAATACAATTCCTTCGTACAATTCACTCCAAAACAAAATCAGTGTCAGTCACTGTGGGAGCGTGGTGAAAAATTAAACCACATTTCTTGTTTGAGTTTTTTTTATTAATTAAAGATTAATACAATTCCTTCGTACAATTCACTCCAAAACAAAATCAGTGTCAGTCACTGTGGGAGCGTGGTGAAAAATTAAACCACATTTCTTGTTTGAGTTTTTTTTAATTAATTAAAGATGAATACAATTCCTTCGTACAATTCACTCCAAAACAAAATCAGTGTCAGTCACTGTGGGAGCGTGGTGAAAAATTAAACCACATTTCTTGTTTGAGTTTTTTTTATTAATTAAAGATGAATACAATTCCTTCGTACAATTCACTCCAAAACTAAATCAGTGTCAGTCACTGTGGGAGCGTGGTGAAAAATTAAACCACATTTCTTGTTTGAGTTTTTTTTATTAATTAAAGATGAATACAATTCCTTCGTACAATTCACTCCAAAACAAAATCAGTGTCAGTCACTGTGGGAGCGTGGTGAAAAATTAAACCACAATTAATTCCATTCCTTCGTAACCCTGTCCACCCTGTCCACCCTGTCCATCCTGTCCACCCTGTCCACCCTTTCCACCCTGTCCACCCTGTCCACCCTGTCCATCTTCCTCATCTTCCTCATCTTCCTCATCTTCCCATCTTTCCTCTTTCTCATTTCTCAATTCCTCATCTGTTTTGGACCTTAGCAAATAGTGGAGGTTGACTATGGCATAGGCCACAATACCCAGATTTGTAACAGTTGTGCTGAGAATATCGGAATACCGTGCGTACCAATCAGGGTGATAAATTTCCATCTCATCTGCGGTCCCAAATGCATAGACGAGTCGCCCGGGATTCTTCTCCCAATCAATGGCAACTGATCCTGCGGCAGTTTTAGCCTGTTGGAAGAAAGAAAAAACATGTTATCCTGGCATTTAATTGGCAAATGGTATAATACCGTTATAATCTAAATTACAGTCAGGGTCCCCACTATCATGACATTCCTGGAATATTTTGAAATTAGAAAAAACATTGTCCAGTGCTGGAAAAGGTTAGTAATTTATCAAAATGTGCTATTGTTTTTGGCTATTTATTTAGTGAATAGTATATCTGTTCCTTTGTCATGTGACACCAAACTGCAATCCAGAGGTGCAACCTAAGCAATTTAACTCATAGCTATAGTCCGGCAGTCAACAGGCTTCTTTCTTTAATCCATTGAGACCTGGAACGCATCCATGTCACGTTAGCGTTTAACCACATTAACCATTAACCCATTTTGGGCGGGAACCCCTTTTGGTGTTTTAAACATTGTTATAATTTAGCTATTGAAAAATAGCAGATCTACAAGCTCTTAGCGCGCCACCGAGTGGCGCGCTATGAACTTGTAGGTCTGCTATTTTTGAAAAATCGTTCAAATGTGCCTCAAATCTTTCCGAAAATTGTCATGATTTAGAAAACTTTTTTTTATTTATTTCGACGTCAGGCCTGAATGGGTTAACCTATTTAGCATGTAGGACGTCTAGAACCCTCATGTGTAATCTAACCGACTAGTCCAGATGACGTCTAGGGCCGTCATAGCGCTTTTTTATTGATAAACAAAAAATAAAAATTCTGATTATTTTTTTGGTTGGCCTATCCTTCTGCAACAGCACTCGTTTGCGCATGCGCGCTGCCGTTCACTTCCTTCTTTACGGCACAGACAGAATGCCTCGTATCTCATAGCCTCGGAAACCCAGAAGTTTTTATTTCCAGGGAGAAAAAAAAAAAGTCTGGGAACGAGTCCACTTCAATTCGGCATAGAGTAGCACAAACGTAGATCACTCTCTGCTGATTTCTGATCGTCTGCACCTTTGTTAAATTGACGCACACACACTCCTCTCTCTCTGTCACTCTAATTAATTAGTCTCATGTCGCGCAGCTGCGTCTAGATTCTCCCGGCGGATCCTGCCGGGAGCTGCCTATGCCATAGAATGCATAGGTGGACCCTAGGCTATGTACTGTATCTCATAATCTAGGGAGCTCTCCGTGGTTTTGACCAAACGCGCATACTTCTGTCTTCATTTCTGACTTCAACAAGCCTCTCGTCCGGAATATTAACGCTTCTAGAGACTTTAGATGTCACATTGTAAGGTAAACACGCAACGTTATGTGTCCCAGTTTTAGTCTTGAATGGAAGGGGGTGGGGGGTCTTTCAGAGTAAAATCTGCCATATCTGCCCGGCACGGGTAAGCTCTTATTTTGAAAGAAATCCCGGCGCTCATTGTGTTTCAACTGCAAAATGTGGTATACTGTATAGCCTTTTTTATTGGCCTAAGAGAGTCTGACTATATACATACATTCATGAATCCACTTGCTGTCAGCATTGAGCAATTTTTTTATAGGGGTTTGAATGTAACCATACCATTAACATCCTATATAAGGCTCAAATGTCAAAATGTCATGTCAAACTAGGGGGTTTTCACCCTAGTTTGACATGGCACATGCTACATAAAGCATAGCTCTGGTCCATAGCCTTCTACTGCTTCTACGATTCTGCCCTGCAGTATAAGGCTAAATCTCAAATCGAAATCAGACCAGCCTCCCCTCTTTAGCATATTTTAAAATAACGTTTTTGCTACTCACCAAAACAAAGGCGGGTTGTGTCATTAGAAAGCCTACTTTCCTTAGTGGACGCACTCTGAGCCCCCCACCACACGTATAAACGGTACTTTTTGGCCAGAAAGGGTTTTTTTTGTGTGGTGGGGGGCTCAGAGTGCGTCCACTAAGGAAAGTAGGCTTTCTATTGACACAACCCGTCTTTGTATTGGTGAGTAGGTCAAACGTTCGTGAGATTTCCACTAAAGAGGAGAGGCTGGTCTGATTTCGATTTGAGATTTAAAACCGAAAGTCCCATAGCCTTATACTGCAGGGCAGAATCGTAGAAGCAGTAGAAGGCTATGGACCAGAGCTACATAAAGCATAATGAAAATGTAAAAGTCTTGCCTTAAGCTAATGAAAATGTAAAAGTCTTGCCTTATGGATGTTAATGGTATGGTCACATATAAACCCCTATAAAACTAATTTCTCAATGCTGACAGCCGGTCAGCAAGTGGATTCATGAATGTATGCAAGTATATAGACAATATAAAAAAGTAGGGATGTGCCACTGCCAATGAGACATTTTGGCCGATATCGTTATCCGATATAATTAATTGCTGTTATGGCCGATGACCGATATTACCGATGTCGATATGATCTCATTGTCTATTGAAACATTATAATAATTGTCCATTCTGAAAAATACATGTAACAGGGTGTCTGCACTGCAGGCTTAGGCAAGTCAGATTTAACTTAAATACCTTTTATATTTAATTTTGTGAGCTTTATAGATCTGTTCAAGCTGTTACTTTGGGCTTGTTTATCTGTAAAGACAGACCGATTAATCGGACCGATTAATTCATCGGTCTGATTGATTCATCAAGAACAACTGTGTTATAACAACCGATGTGTTTGCCGATTAATCTCCCATCACAAAAAATAAATAAAAAAAGACTAGGCCTATGCCAAATGTCCCACTCCACAACCCCGGCTGCCGGACTACTATATCAGTTGAACTAATTTAGTATCCACAATGCCTTTTTTTTTAGTGGTGTAAACCACTCCTACAACTGGCTTTGTTAGTGCAGAAAAAATGAGCATGGTTGCTATGTTCACCCTGTTCACCCGGGTGTGATTTCATTACGTCAGAGCTGATTTCATTACGTCAGAGCTGATCAGGCTATATAATACCTTACACCACTCAGTTCACACGGGTGTGATTTTTTAAATAATGTGTTGCTTACAAATGAAGACATAAGATATAAAGCGATATAAATATTTCACGCCTGATAAGGCCAGGTGGTCCTACCTACTGGTGCTTCTTTAGCCCAGCATAAATCTGCACCGCACGGGGTGTGTACTCGTCCAATAATTAATTCCTAAGGCTTTAACCCTTTTACAGGGGCCAACTTCGAAGTGCAGCCGCCCGTAAGTGCTCTTTGAGAGTGGTTTTGAAGGAGTCAAGGGATTCACATTTCTTAATGGCTGTTGGTAGGGCGTTCCACATTTTAGTGGCATAGGAGCAAAATTCATTTAACCCCTTGCTTGAGCCGAATCAGAGTTACATGAGGTTTGTTGAACTCCCTCTGGTGTTGCGATTGTGGACTTCAGGAAGTTCAGGTACATTAGTGGTGGTGTAGCGAATCTTGTAGACCAGGCTCATTGCAAGTTGCTGTACTCAGCTCAAATTTAATCACAAATTGACAGACAGGTGCTATGATTAATGAATTGATTGGTTGATTGATTCAAAATTGTATTCACACTTTTGAGTGTCAAAAGGTCAATACAGAAACTGTGATATAACCAGGAAAAGCAATAAGACTTGTTTACATCAGGATCCTCCATTTTCAATTCATTTTAATGAATTACCCTATAGGTATATAATTTCATCTAAAGAAACAGTTCTTACCCTAGTCCGAATGGTAGTCACGAATTCCCAGAGGATTGGGTTGCTCCGTTTAGGGTACGTCTGTGAAACGTTTAGACCGTTGTAGTGTCGACTTAAGACGTTGCTAGCAGTGTCTTCATGTCCAGGGTCAATCATGACGGTAATATCGAGGCGGGTGGCTCCATTGAACCTACACATGTACAAAGCACAAATTTACGGACATTTAATCTCTAAAGGGGAGGGGGGATGCGTATACTATTTTGTAATATCACACAGCCATGCTATAAATCATAACTCAGCCCCGTTTGTAATTAACCTCGGGGTGCATAAGTTAAACATTGTTGATGGTGGTTATTGGTTAATATACCGTTAAATGTAAACACAGGCCAATACATGTATTATGACTCTTGGTCATCGCCACGCTATGCTTGCGGTGGACATAATTGTCAAAATTCATTTTTTTGTCATGGAAATACAAAACGAGTGGAAAATATTACAAGGATCACACAAAGAAAAGAGCAAGCCCCAATTTCCCCCTAGGTCTGTAACTGATAGTGTACAAATGGAACCAAATGGACCCGTTCGGTTCCATTTGCACACTCTCAAAAGTCGGGTCGATCCTTGCAAATAAAACATTTGAGAACCACTATGGACTCCTATTGCCATAGTGTCGTAGTAAATCAGGGAGTGTCATACATATTGGGAAGAAAACCTAGCTGGAGACTGACAACAGCAATTGGGTCTCATGATCAAAATAACATTATAATGGTGTGTAAAAAATGAAAATCTAAAATCTGTCACGGACAAGACCAAGTCTTTGCCACTGACACATTTTGTCCACGTAAGTCGACGTGACCGCAGTTCCCAAACTTCCCATTGTTGTTGAATTTACCTGCGACCAGGCCGAAATGGCTGTACTCCATTCGTGAGTGGACTGTCCGCGGATGCGAGTGCTCCATGTTTAAACTGCGTGGGCAAATTGGCCCAAAATATCCTATTAACTGCAGTGCGAAAAGATCCTTGAACGGCACGCGGTTGTCCACGACGTCTACGACCACCACGCCCAGTCATGGTTGATGGTAGTTCTGCACAAAAGGGGTGAACCCTGCATCGTGAAGATATTTATTGACCAGGGTAACCACGCCTACACGACGCGTCATTTTTCTCTACATTCCACCAATCATCTTCGCCAGCCAGCTGTCAGCCTTGACGGCCGCACGGAGGTGCGGCCCACTCTCCTGCGGGAGGTTTGCACATGCTCAGTGTAAACAGGAACTGCGATGATGGAGTGTTCCAGCAGAGGTGCGAGATAGAAAGCTCATAACTTTCATGTAAATAATGAGATCCAGAACAGTTGAGAATTAAACAGCAGTCACCCTTCCCTTTTCAAATGTTTTATATCATCCACAGCACTTGAATGAACAGTATCCATGTTTCTTTGTAATTTCACATAAATAAAAGTTTGACACATGTACTAATTAAAGAACATGGAAAATCCACAAAAGAAAATATACAAAAACATTAACATTTAGTAAATGTACTTGTCCTTTATCTTTCAGTCTGTTATACACAACATTTTTTCCACAGTTATGAAATTGATCTACTTTGTACTATTCTCTTTTTGTGATATCCTTTTTATTATTTCAGTTCAGGGTCAGCAACTCTCATGCACCTCTAGCACCTCTGCTGGAACACTCCATCATCGCAGTTCCTGTTTACACTGAGCATGTGCAAACCTCCCGCAGGAGAGTGGGCCGCACCTCCGTGCACTATCCTCTTTATTTGTCCTAGAACATAGGGGATCATGTGATGTTAGTTTGGATGGAGTATAGTGGCAAATATGCAAGCCTGATTTATACCAAAGATGGTTTATGTATGAAGATGGGCCAACTTCATTGCGAAATGCAGGGCCGGATTAACACATCTGAGGGCCCCTGGGCACTGAAGCGCGCAACATTTTTGCTTTTTTGGAGCCGTTTTGGGGCAGTTTTATGCCGTTATATAGAGCACCGAAGTCTGACGTCACTTTCAGTAGAGGGCGTCAGTCCCCAGGTTCATGTATTTTTTGAGTGGTGTATTGAGTGGTGTAAACCACTACTACAACTGGCTTTGTTACTTTACGTGTCTGTCCGTTTACGTGTCTGTCCCTACCAAAAAAATCACACCCGTGTGAACTGAGTGGTGTAAGGTCTTATATAGCCTGTCTGACGTAATTAAATCATGTCTGACGTAATGAAATCACACCCGGGTGAACAGGGTGAACATAGCAACCATGCTCATTTTTTCTGCACAGACTAACAAAGCCAGTTGTAGGAGTGGTTTACACACCCGGGTGAACAGGGTGAACATAGCAACCATGCTCATTTCTTCTGCACTAACAAAGCCAGTTGTAGGAGTGGTTTACACCACTCAAAAATCACACCCGTGTGTACTGAGTGGTGTAAGGTATAGCCTGTCTGACGTAATGAAATCATGTCTGACGTAATGAAATCACACCCGGGTGAACAGGGTGAACATAGCAACCATGCTCATTTTTTCTGCACAGACTAACAAAGCCAGTTGTAGGAGTGGTTAACACCACTCAAAAATGTGCATGGTTGCTATGGTCATCCAGTTCACACAAGTGTGATTTCATCATTGTTAGTTTACGTGTCTTTTCGTACCGAAAAATGAGCATGGTTGCTATGGTCACCCAGTTCACCCGGGTGTATTTTTGAGTGGTGTAAACCACTCCTACAACTGGCTTTGTTGAGTGGTGTAATTTGTAAACCACTCCTACAACTGGCTTTGTTAGTCTGTCTGACTGTCTGTCTGTGCAGAAAAAATTAGCATGGTTGCTACGGTCACCCAGTTCACCCGGGTGTTGATTTCATTACATCAGACATTACGTCAGACCACAGCTGATCAGGCTATATAAGACCTTACACCACTCAGTTCACACAGGTGTGATTTTTAGTTTACGTGTCTGTCTGTTCGTACCAAAAAATGAGCATGGTTGCTATGGTCACCCAGTTCACACGGGTGTGATTTCATTACAATCTACAGTCTACGTGTCTGTTCGTACCAAAAAATGAGCATGGTGCATTGTGATTGGCCGGAATGAGACATTACGTCAGTGACCACAGCTGATCAGTCTATATAAGACCTTACACCACTCAGTTCACACGGGTGTGATTTTTTATTTGCATTGTAATCTCCATAGGGGGATTTTTGGTCGCTTCATATAAGAACTGTGTTTGAAAAATAAACCGACCACCCCGGCCTTTCTGTCAGGGGTGTGGCTGTGCGTCGTTAATGATGTCCATTCATATTTGATACAGCCAGTTTCTGGAGAAAATGGAATTAATGCGGCCGCAAAAGCCTTGAAACTACATATGAAGGCAATGTCGCTGCTAATATACGTCATGCCCAGCTGTCAACACATTGCGTTCCTGAGATTCCTCGTTGACGTAAGCTCAGCTGGTGGTGACTCGACTCGTACTAACCACGATACATTATATATCAATAAAAGAAAAATTAAAATAAACCTAATTAACGTTCAGTTTCTGTTGTGCGACGGGCTGCGGGCAGATGCAGCCTACCCGGAAATGTAGTCTCTGGGTTGTATGGCTCGTTTCTAACGCTTATTTTGTTACTCTTTGGGTATATTTGTACATTTCCACCTTCAGTCGATGCTTCATATCCATATGAGTGAAAAGGCCGGGGTGATCGGTTTATTTTTCAAACACAGTTCTTATATGAGGCGATCTAAAATCCCCCTATGGAGATTACAATGCAAATAAAAAGTACATGAACCTGTGGACTGACGCCCTCTACTGACAGTATAGGGCAGTGACGTCAGGACTTCGGTGCTCTATTGGCCTATTTCCGGTCACTTACCCCCCCCCCCCCCCCCCCCCCCCCCAGAGTGACAGCCTATCTAGCGCATTGTTGCTGCTTTACACACAATTGCACTTTTCAGCTGCCTTCTCACCAACAATAAAACACTAATCTTTTTAGACACCATTTATTTCATTCGGATTAGCAGGGACATTTTCTGTGGAGTAAAAAAAAAAAAAGCCCCTGGGCACGTGCCCAAAGTGCCCATATGGTAGATCCGGCCCTGGCGAAATGGTACACAAAGCCTACAAATGGTCTCCTAAATATAGTAGGCGTGGTTTGCTTCTCCCCGACCTCCACCTCCCCCCCCTGACAACAACACTGTTTCCACACTCAGTCTAGTAGGTGGCGGCCACCATTTAGGTTTGCCAACCGCCATGAAACCCGATAGAAGAAGATGCATTATACATATTTGTACAGTATTTGAACAAAAATTAAAACAAATAAACAAGGCAATTTTACATGCAAATGGCCCTCCTTTTCAAAGAATGAGGTAAATTAAAAGGTGTACTTTTGAAATAGCGCTTTCAGTTTCTCGAAGTCCTCCAACCATATATATGTATGTATTGTATTTATAAATTCATGATTTGGATCTATCTTATTAAAAAGTCTCTCCCTAATAGAGTTGTAGAATGGCATTTCATTTTCAATTTCCTTTAGATCACACAGACTACATAATCTATCCTCCTCAACCATGCTTACATATCTGCCTGTCTCAATATGCAGACCAAGTAGGCTATGCCAGCTCTAATTTGGGCACATAAGGATCGTTTCTAATCGTTTTAAATATGTCCATTCATTTCACGTTATAATATTCACATATTCTCACAAATTCTCACTTAAATATGGGGTCAGAGCCCCCTATGTGTTGTCCGTGAAATTGCAGATGGACAGAGAGAGGCTTCCGGACTCATCTCAAATCTCGCAAGAGTTTGTTGCTGGGATAAAGAAATTTCATTAACAAAGTAGATTTTCTCCTGATTTGTCTCGCTAGAAGAAGCCACTTTACTATGAATATCTTGTAAATATTGTGTGCCTTGTGATGATTGGGTCCAGTATTTAGTTCAGTGACCATGGAGTTAAGGAATGGTTCAGAAGCTGTGTTCACGTTCATTCTCCCATTGGAAATGAATAGACTCCAACATTCTTCCTGTCTCCTAATAATGTTACCGCCCACCTCACGCAGATACGGGAAGTAAAGCAAAGTTGGCCTCTCTTGCTAATTCTCCTCTTGGTTTATAGGCCTACTTAGTTGTGTGCCGGTGTACGTAGCAAAAATAGCTGATCTATACACTGACACCACGGCGCGTAAACAGCGTCTCAAACTGTGACTCCGCCCACCACCGGGGGAAGTTGTGATTTGCGCTCGTTCACTGCAATGCAATTTGCGGCATTTTCAAAACAATATTGAGCAGAGTAGCGATTATCAAACGTATTTGCAATGCCATACGTTGAAAGATCTGTTGCCCGTGGACAAGGCGCGCTACCTCCGCAAGTTAGATAGCATCGGCATAGATGGTTGTCCGTATGTGATTAAGGATTGGACCAAGTTGCATTGGCAGACAAGCATAGCTGTCGGGAACTGCCCATAGATCCGAAGTCCCGTTAGTCCGAACATGCACTGCTCCCGTGCTTGCGGTTATGTTTAGGTTAGGATTAGAGATAGGGATAGTAATTTCGGAACAAGGAACCTTCTGACTAACGACACGGCACCTAGCTGTCTAGGAGTGGTTGCACCACTCAAAAACAATCAAACCCGTGTGAAGTGAGGGGCGCTCTTATCATCATACATCTTCATGATGTATGATGATATTGTCGATGGGAATTTAATCTTTGTGTAAGAAAAATCACACCCGTGTGAAGTGAGGGGCGCTCTTATCATTATACATCATCATACATCTCATGAACAACTGAATTTATGTGATTGGTTAACCAATTTGCTCGTCTGAATTTTCCCTTCATTGTCAATGGCATTTAATGTTTGTTTTGCCACAAAGTTATGTCATATTTGACGGACATATGACCTATTTTCTCCTTTCATTGTCAATGGCAAATATGAGACGTGTGGGGACAAAAGCTGTATATAGGAGGGGCTATAGCGCCCCTCAAAAATAGCCAATTTGCTAGTCTACATATGACGTAGATTCTCCATTCATTGTCAATGGCATATAATGTTTGTTAACACAAAAATAGCCGATTTGCTCAGACACGTGACGTAAATTCTCCATTCATTGTCAATGGCATTTATTTAATGTTTGTTAGGACAAGAATCTACACTATGTATGTCTTGTAGTGTTGTTCAAATTGTTCAATTTATTTTCCTTCACTCCCATCTCTGCAGTGCTGGGAAGTTATGACCCAGATAAAGAATGCCAAGAAAGCCTTCAACCGTTAGTAGCAGAAAACCGGTGCCAAAGACAAGAAGGAGATGTGTCAGTAAGCAGGCATCATGCCAGAGTTAATAATAATAATAATAATAATACATTTTATTTATAACACACTTTACAGATTCAGTAGTACAAATAAATTGAAAACTGAGAGTTACGCAAACTCCGTTCACTTCATGGGGCCAGTCCAATGGCGGTTCTTCTAAATAGACTTCTATTGAATGGGGACAACCGGAAGTATTGAATGGGGACAACCGGAAGTTTACGGAATGCATTGGCGTCTATGGGCTCGCGTGAGTACATGAAACACGTGACCGGGCTGTTTCTTCTATTAGATGGCTCTGGTCCCAACCCGCACCACAGACCAATCAGAAGCCACGGGTCGATTTCACCCGTTTACCCTTTCCAGACTGAGTAGCGACAAGGTTAATTAAATAGCAACTCCATGTTGCTCCCTGGAAGGAAAGAAACATGCGCAAAGCGCAATTGAGACCAGGAAGTTGTACATGCACAAATCAGATATGGCACAAATGGCCCAGCAGATGGCATGAGGCGACTAAGACCTTGCTGAAAGTAGGGACGCTTGTCATATCTCACTCTTCTGCCAGACATGCTGAAGCCAGCGGTGGCTCAGTGCTTACCATGAATGGACTGGCTGAGACAGCCTATATAGAAGAATCAATTAAGGGACAAGAGTGAATCAAAACGTTATGTTTAGGAATATAACTTATGTTGTTCAGTATGCCAATCTCGGGACACTCTATTCAAACCAAACTGTATGCCCGATGAATAAATCAACTTATATTGTACAATTGATGAATGGCCCATTGTATTGTACAAAATAATTGAAGCCTTCTGTAGCATGTGCCTGGATTCCCCAAGGGCACTACGGTGATCATTGCAGGCCATTTGGCATGGTATCATTTGCATGACATTCAGTATAGAAAATACAAGAAGCCCTATATCACAATGTAAGGAATAGAGTTGAAGCCTATAATAGTGAGAGCACATAGCCTAACATAGTCAGTTAAGAATAAAATCACATTGAACCAGTAAATACGTTTTATTAAACCCAAAACTAAATAGTTTAAGAACAAAATATTCACTTAGAGAGGCCACAGTGGGTGGCTGCTTTCTCTGAATATAATTCCACCTGGGCTGTGACAGGTACTTTGTTCCCCGTCGTTTCCAGCCAGGCGGGGTTCGTGTAATCACAGGTATGATCGGGAGCGGGTTACCTATGAGAGAGAGAGATAAATGCGAGCATTAGCACTGTTCTGCATAGACAACATCACTCTACAAGTGTGAGTGCGTGGGGATTCGCTTACCACCAGAGCATGGCCCGATCTATCCTGTCGGAGAGTCAGTGAGGAAGTGAGAGCAAGAGCAGCCTCGTCTGCATTTGAGCTCTTTGTCTGGCCGCGAAGGTGGGCCTGATGAGTAGCCTTGAACTTGAGACAGCACGTAGGCTGGGACGTAACAGGCGTTGATCACCTGGCCCAGCGGTCTTCTCGGCTGCTCTCTGCTCCTTCCCCACTGGCTCTCTCGGGTCCCATGCTTACCTGGCGGCTGGTTGCCTAGCGACATCCCACAGTATATATGTATATGTAATTTGTAAGTTGATTAGCGGTATATTGTGGTTACTTGGGTCGTTTGATGCGTATGTACCATAGAAAAAGATTCCTCTACAGGATCTCCTCACTGGTCAACAAAAACACCTTGAAGACCTTAACAGGAGCCCTTGTACAGGGTTTCTTTGACTATGCATGCACCTCCTGGTACCACAGCACCTCAAAGGCCCTTAAAACCAGGCTCCAGACTTCCCAAAACAAACTGGTCAGGCTCCTACTTGATCTAGCCCCCCGAACCCACCTCACCCCTGCCCACTTCGACAGGCTGGAATGGCTTAGGGTCGACGACAGAGTACAGCATCTTGCAATGGGTCTGGTCCACAAGATTCGATACACCACCAAGATACCCATGTACCTGTCTAGATACTTCCTTAATGTTAACGAAGTCCACACCCACAACACCAGAGGGAGTGCAACGAACCATGTACAACCCAGATTCGGCACAAACAAGGGACTAAATTCTTTTCGCTCCTATGCCACCAAAATGTGGAACGCCCTACCAACTGTCATTAAGACATGCGAATCCCTTGACTCCTTCAAAACCGCTCTCAAAGGGCACCTACGGATGGCTGCAATTCGAAACTGGCCCCCGTAAAATCTGAATCCCCCCCCCCCCCCCGCCCCCCCCTTTTTTCCCCTCACTGTATATATTTATTTTCCCTTTTTACCTCCTTTATGATGAATTCCTGTTCTGTCTATAGAAGTGTCTATTTGTACGTCTCTAAATGTTTTGATGATTTGAACATGGTGGACCCTATTGGAAACAAGTGTAATGCTTAATTGGGTCGTCCACTCACAGTTAACAGCCTTTGTATTGAGTTTGTGCTTGAAATGTACTGTAATTCTGCAAACTGTTAATAAATTCTTCAATCAATCAATCAATCAATGTCCCGTAGCAGCATATAATCCACCCGACCAGAGGCGATTCTTCCTAAACGCAGACTACGCAGACTGCGTAGGGCCCCCGCCGCCCCCGAATTCACAAAAGGCCCCCGCTCGCCCTGCGCAAAGTCGGCAAAGGGCGTGCTACGTTATTTGCGTACCGACGTTACGCAAGGAACGGTGAGCACAGGGCGGGCGGCTTATATATATACTCTATGGCGGGCGGAGCCGTGGGGGCCTTTTTACGTTATTTGCGCAGTGAGTGTAACGCTGCTCGGAACCTTAGTGATCAGAATCAAGCACAGGCCTATCGTAGTAGACATTTCCAGCACGCGGAAACGCCCCCCTTTCAAAGTGTTATTTTTCTTCGGTGTCGTTTCGGACGGACGGGAGAGTAGCATATAAAAGAGTAAAGACAACAACAACACAGATCTCACGGAACTCATCTTCAATCATGAAGCGTCTGTATCCTTCAGGAAATGATAAAAAGTGAATGTCGCGGGTTGTTGTTGTTGTGTTTACAGGCTGAGCCACGCTGGTGGCTAGGCTAGTACTGCTGCTGCTTGCTGCAGTTTGTAATCAATAATCATCTCTTTTATCATGACATGGTTGGGAGTGAGTGGTGACTCGCTGTAGTCTCACTCTGTGACTAGCTGTGCAGTCTGATTTGTGCTCTTATTAAACGCATCAAATTCGTAGTTTTGTTGTTGTTGCTCAGTATTGAAATATAAATAATTTAAATTGCACAATTCCACTGGGGTCCACTGAGCAGAGGACCACAGGGGTCCACTGAGCAGAGGACCACTGGGGTCCACTGAGCAGAGGACCACAGGAGTCCACTGTGCAGAGGACCACTGGGGTCCACTGAGCAGAGGACCACTGCAGGGTCCACTGAGCAGTGGACCCCAGTGGTCCACTGAGCAGAGGACCACTGGGGTCCACTGAGCAGAGGACCACTGGGGTCCACTGAGCAGAGGACCACTGGGGTCCACTGAGCAGAGGACCACAGGGGTCCACTGAGCAGAGGACCACAGGGGTCCACTGAGCAGAGGACCACTGGGGTCCACTGGGTCCAGCTGTTTATACCAGTCTCTCTGTCATACCATCCCTCCCCACTGGGCGTGCTGTTTATACCAGTCAGTCTGTCATACCATCCCTCCCCACTGGGGGCGCTGTTTATACCATCCCTCTACACTGGGGGTGCTGTTTATACCATCCCTCCCCACTGGGGACGCTGTTTATACCAGTCTCTCTGTCATAGCATCCCTCTCCACTGGGGGCACTGTTTATACCAGTCAGTCTGTCATACCATCCCTCCCCACTGGGGGCGCTGTTTATACCAGTCAGTCTGTCATACCATCCCTCCCCACTGGGGGCGCTGTTTATACCATCCCTCTATACCATCCCTCTACACTGGGGGTGCTGTTTATACCATCCCTCCCCACTGGGGACGCTGTTTATACCAGTCTCTCTGTCATAGCATCCCTCTCCACTGGGGGCACTGTTTATACTAGTCAGTCTGTCATACCATCCCTCCCCACTGGGGGTGCTGTTTATACCATCCCTCTACACTGGGGGTGCTGTTTATACCATCCCTCCCCACTGGGGACGCTGTTTATACCAGTCTCTCTGTCATAGCATCCCTCTCCACTGGGGGCACTGTTTATACCAGTTAGTCATACCATCCCGCCCCACTGGGGGCACTGTTTATACCAGTCTGTCATACCATCCCTCCCCACTGGGGGCACTGTTTATAACAGTCTGTCATACCATCCCTCCCCACTGGGGGCGCTGTTTATACCAGTCTGTCATACCATCCCTCTACACTGGGGGCGCTGTTTATACCAGTCTGTCATACCATCCCTCTACACCGGGGGCGCTGTTTATACCAGTCAGTCTGTCATACACAGACAGACAGACAGACAGACAGACAGACAGACAGACAGACAGACAATAAATGTTTATACCTTATTCTGCTCTGTTTGTCTACTTAAAACTGTTTTAAACTGTTTCAAAACCCCCCATTTTTTCATGGGGGGCCCCCTTGCTACAATCATGCTTAGGGCCCCTTGGAGGCCAGAATCGGCACTGCACCCGACACTGAAACATATCATCATTACGTCACCATCGAAAACCAATTATACCCTGGCATTGGTACATATCTTCATCACGTCAGATGCTGGTATGGGACATACGCATCGTAGCACGGACGAAAAACATTACTTGCACGGTCTGTTTGCGTATGTCTCGTGGCAGCGTATGACGTAATGATTACTTGTGCTTGATATGGCAGTGGTGTCAGATTACATACATGTCATTACCTTTAATCCACCCGACACTGAAACATATCATCATTACGTCACCATCGATAACCAATTATACCCTGGCATTGGTACATATTTTCATCGGGGTCATATTGGGTCATTGGGTCATATGCTCATATGCTGCTACGGGACATACGCATCGTAACCCCAACTTACCATGCATGTCCTCCTTCTCTCCTCTTTCCCCAGACGAGGTCCTACAACTAGTGACATCCACTAGACCTACCACCTGTCCTCTCGACCCTGTCCCGTCTCCAATCTTCCAGACCATCGCACCCGATCTGCTCCCCTTCATCACCTCCATCATCTACACCTCAGTAACCTCAGGCTGCGTCCCATCTGCCCTCAAGTCAGCCAGAGTAACTCCACTCCTCAAGAAACCAACCCTTGACCCCTCAGATGTCAAGAACTACAGACCGGTATCACTCCTTTCATTTCTGTCTAAGAGCATTGAACGTGTTGTCTCCAACCAGCTCTCTCTCCATCTCTCACAGAACAACCTGCTGGATCCCAACCAATCAGGATTCAAGAAGGCACACTCCACAGAAACTGCCCTGCTGGCAGTCACAGAAGCACTACATGCTGCCCAGGCTGCTTCCCACTCTGCTGTCCTGATTCTCCTAGACCTATCGGCGGCATTTGACACAGTGAACCACCAGCTGCTCCTAGACACCCTAGCGGATCTAGGCATCGACGGGACAGCACTAAAGTGGTTCTCTTCCTATCTCACTGACCGGACCTACCAGGTTTCCTGGAAAGGTCTGCTATCATCCCCCGAACCCTCCAAACTGGGGTCCCACAGGGATCTGTACTTGGTCCCCTCCTTTTCTCACTGTACACCAAATCCCTTGGCACTATCATCTCTGCTCACAATATATCCTATCACTGCTATGCCGATGACACACAACTGTTTCTATCCTTCCCCCCCTCTGCCACTCAGGTGGAAGAGCGCATTACTGCATGCCTGGCTGACATCTCACAGTGGATGTCCTCCAACCACCTCAAGCTGAACCCAGACAAGACTGAGCTTCTCTTCTTCCCAGCTAAGTCCTATTTCCGTAGACAACGCCCTGGTAACGTCTGTCCCAACAGCCAGGAACCTTGGTGTTGTCCTGGACAGTCAGCTCTCGTTTAAAACTCACATCACAGCTGTCACTCGATCCTGTAGGTTCACACTCTATAACATACGACGAATTAGACCGTTCCTCACCCAGGAATCAGCCCAGCTCCTAATCCAGACAACAGTCTTGTCAAAACTTGACTATTGTAATTCGCTCCTTACTGGCCTACCGGCATGTGCACTTAAGCCTCTCCAACTGATCCAAAATGCCGCAGCTCGTCTGGTCTTCAACCAGCCAAAATTCTCACATGTCTCCCCCCTGCTCCGCTCCCTGCACTGGCTCCCAGTCGCTGCCCGCACAGAATACAAAACTCTGATGCTGGCATTCAAAGCAACCAAAGGTATGGCTCCCCCATATCTTGCAAGCATGATTGAACCCTACAAACCCTCCCGCGCACTCAGATCAGCCAACGCAGGAAAGCTGGAAGTACCCTCACTAAAAACGCCGGGACAACGCTCCACACGTCCCAAACTCTTCTCCCTTCTGGCCCCAAAACTGTGGAATGCACTCCCCGTTGCAATCAGAACTGCAGCATCACTCCCAATCTTCCGCCGTAGTCTGAAGACCCACCTTTTCAGACTCCATCATGGCCCATAGCACTTATCCTACCCCCTTAGATAGCACTTTTTAGACTTAGATAGCATTTGAAACAGACTTATAGCATGTCATGTAGACAGCACAATAATTGCATTGTATGTAGTCATAGCACATCACAGTACATATGTATAGCATAGTATAGTATATATGTATAGTTAATATGTATAGTGTCATTATATAGATATGTTCTAGTTACATTCTTAGCTTACGCATGTTTCTTGATAAATGCATTTTATATATGAGATGTATTCCCATACTTTTGTTCTTGCCTAATGTAAGTCGCTCTGGATTAAGAGCGTCTGCTAAATGCTTAAATTGTAAATTGTAAATTGTAGCACCTGACGAAAAACATTACTTGCACGCTCTGCTTGCGCAAGTAAAGATAACTAGAAAGGTCGCAATTTTAAAAAATTGCAAAGTGTGGTTGCCGCAGTGGCTTACATATGCCCCTCCCACTGATATTGCCAGCCAATTGCAATGTCGCGTCACCCCTGCGATCATGTGTAAGTAATTCGGAGGGGATTTATCCCCCAAAAATCATGTTTTTGCACCATATGGTAACATTTTTGGCATTTCCGGCGCCCCCTATGGATGAAAATGGAATTGCTTTTGGAACTTGGTTGATTGAACCACCCGCGACATGTGATTACAATTTGGGATGGATCGGACATTCTGTTCGTGATTTATGGCATTTTATGTAAAATAGGCCCCTCCTACTATCTTCGGATGACGATTACGGCCGAACGATACGCACTACCAAAATTCTGCAGTTGGTGTTTTAATCGGATGGGCCCTGAGATCATGTGTGCCGATTTTTGTGAGATTTGGACAAAATCTGTAGGAGGAGGAACAAAAAGTGTGTTTTGGAGAAAATTCAAAATGGCGGAAAATCTATCATGACGCAAATGGGCGTGGCCTATATGGGGAGATGCGTCATGACCCAAGGAAGTCAGGAAAAAAATAATTTTGATTTTACGACCTACGGTTCAAGAGTTATAAGCCAAAACGTAAAGTGGGCTGTTATAGCGCCACCATGAGGCCGACCGATAACAGTATAAGTTGATTAATTTTAGTAATTATTATGAACCTACCCTCCAAGTTTTGTAACTATAGTGCTTACAGTCTCTGAGGAAAAAATACTTGAATGTGAGAAAATGCAAAAAATCGCATTTTCCCATTCATGTCAATGGGGAAATTCTATTCACTAATAAATTCATATCAATTAAACTATACAACATTTCTCTTAAAAAAATACAAGCACATCCTTTCCGATGAAGCCGGTCAATTTGACATATGGCTCAAGTGCGTACAGTCAAAACTGTGGGAGGAGTAGCGAATCAAAAAAAAGACTACTCTAGTGGAATAATAAAGTGTTACAATTGCAATAGTCTGGTTGCCCTGTTAGGGCAACCACACTAATAAAGAAATCGCCGTAAAAGTATGTAAGAAAAATACATATTTAGCCACTTGTTTGAATGCCCCCGCCCCCCTGTCGAAAATAGCTAAAATCGTTAAATCGAAAGAAAGCAGAAAATGGAAAGAAAAAATAAATAAATTTTATATATATATATATATATATATATATATATATATATATACACACACATTGGGATTGGGAGTCGAACCCGCGGCACACTGCCAGACTGGATTGCCTTGCCAGCCGAGGTGCCTGGAACACTGAGCCATGGCCCAATATATTAGAATTATAAAGCGTGAAATCACCAAATCACCCTTCTCTCCCTAAGCTCCTCCACTAATTCATCTAGGAGCGCTTTTAACTGGTTTATGTCTGTAATCTCACTGGACAGTTTGTTTGCTTACAGTAATATCTTCGCATACCGTGACTAGGAGTGAAAATAAGTGTCATGGCAGCCAGTTCCCACCTGACATCATGTGTGAGTCCTGCCTGCTTCAGACCGTATTGAATAACTGCTAGTTTGCATAGTGTCTTCAGACTAGGATTTAAGTCTAAGATGGACAGGTCATTTTCTCCTGATAAGCCTTTTAAGAGGATAATACGATCTCTCACATTGCAACAGCACTCCCATTCTTCCTTAGACAGGCTTTCCCCCTTGGTCTCAACCTTCTTCCAGGAGAAGGTCTCTCCATTTAATTTCCACAGATCACAGATCTTGTCCAATTTGTGGTTACCAAATATGTACAGCTCTCCATTGTAGGCAAAGGCTGAATGAAGCCAGTATCCTGGTATAATCTGTGCAGAAGGCGTGTTCATCCAAGAGTTGGTCTCAGTGTCAAACACACTGATGTTGTTGCAGGCCTCATTCTTGTCCCTATAGCGACCAAATACAAACATTTCTGTCCCGATATTGGTTGCAGAGTGATACCTCTGAGCATGTGATGGAGAGCCTCTGGGGTTAATTAAAGACCAGACCATTGTGGCTGTGCCCAACTTAATGATCTCATTAGTCCACGTTTCTCCAAAGCCTCGGATATACGCACCTCCATGGATATACATGACCTTCCCCAAGACAACGGCTGAGTGAAAGCACCTCGCCTGTGGAACATTCCCACGAACCATGGGGGTGAACCATCTATGGGTGTCTACATCAAATGCATAAAGAACGTTGCAGCCCGAGGTACCGCTCTGACGACCTCCCCAGAGGTAGATGATATAGTCAACCAGCGCAATTGAGTGGCCAATACGATGGGAGGGAACCTCAAGTTGACATTCTCCACTGCCAGGTGTCATCATCCTCCAGCGTAAGGACACTGTGTTGAAAATGTTCACATAAATCATGTAACTTGACCATGAAAAGGTGTACACCTCGTCTCCAAATACAGCAGCTGTACAATCGCATATTTGTGGTCCTCCACTCATATGCAGCATCCAGCGGTACATTTCTAACACTGTAGTTTATATGTTGCTCTGTAAAGGACAAGTAGAGTCCTAATGTGTGCTCTACTGCTTATATTGGTTCGGTGGCACAAGTTACTCACAATGTTTGACAAATCCACAAAGCCAAATCTGACGAGTTGGGTTTGGCCAATCAAGGAAGCGGATGACTGTTGATAGCAAAGTGATCACCAGCACACTCACAGGAAGGTAGCTTCTGGGAATCCTCTGTTCTACACAGCAGTTGACAGCAGCATTGACAACTAATCTTCAGAAGTTACTTCAAGCAGACGTGAAAAATACTACTAAAGGAAAGGACTGTCATCCAAAGGTTTAGGATTAGGGCACGCCTCAGTGGTGTCGGATTAGAATTTAAACCGGGATGTTTAACACTAGTAATTGGAAAGATGGTCTTAGTGAAGCTGGTTCAAGGTATCTGGGTTGTAAGGCCAGACACCTTGGTTCGTACGAGTCAAGGTGTTCTTGATCCTGATCCTCTTCTGAATGTAATGGGTCTTGATAGTAGAGTCCTGAACAGGTCTGTGTCCTGTCTGTGTTCTGTATCCTGTGTCTTGCCTGCGTCCTGTAGATTCTGGGGATTTGAAATCGTTGAGATGAGTGTTTGAAGCGGAGGGCTTTCTTTTATACTGTTCAGGTCATCCTCATGCTGTCAGAGTGATATGTCGTCATTCCCATATATTAAGATCCAGATGATGATGTTGGTGTTGGTTTGCCCCATAAATGGGTATTCAGGTGGTGAAGGTAATGGTAATGTTCAAGATGTTCAGCTCCATATATGGAGATCCTAGTAATGAATATGCTGACGTTCCCTACTTTTAGTTTAATCATGCTCATCTCCCTGACTGCATATATCATCTAACCACAAGGTGGAGCACAGCGTTATTGAAAGTCAACACGTGAGCCCAAGCGTAATCCTAACAAATGGTGGCTTTTGGGTCCCTGATCCCTGTCTTGCTTTGTCCCTCTACAGTGTAGTGTCTACACCAAATCCCTTTGCTGATCTACATAGACCTTGGGCCAAGATTTTACATATCAGTATCAAATTCTAGTTGATCACCCCTATATCTCCATATATGGAGCTGGCCTGTACTGACAACACTTAATATTTGGGCATGCCTGACACAGAACTCCAGCAATAATTGACATGTCACATGCTATTTAAAGCAAAAGGAAAGTTTTAAATTTTTGCCTGCCATAGGATGTTAATGGTAGGGTCACAAGAAACCCCTATAAAAAATTGCTCAATACTGACAGCCGGTCAGCAAGTGGATTCATGAATGTAGACAATATTTTAGGCCAATAAAAAAGACTATATACCAAATTTCCCACCCGTCCACCTCGGCTGCCGGACTAAAGGGATTGATCCGGGCGAGGAAGCAGGAGCAACACCACAGTAAACTCAAGATATTCTATTAATTTGAGTTTGCTTAAATATTATATATATATAATATATCTATTATATGTAACCTGTAAAATGTCTTGACTGCTTTGCTCTGTCTCTTCGTGTCCAGCATGGACTGTCTAAATGCACCAGCCATTTATTTCTAATTCCAAATCAAATTGTAATCATGCTGATTGCAGAGTACACCCGGATCAGAGAAGCCATGTGTCCCACCACAGAAGCAGTGCATCTACCCCTGGCCTGGCCTGTAACAGAGACGCAGTGCATCTACCCCTGGCCTGTAACAGAGACGCAGTGCATCTACCCCTGGCCTGGCCTGTAACAGAGACGCAGTGCATCTACCCCTGGCCTGTAACAGAGACGCAGTGCATCTACCCCTGGCCTGGCCTGTAACAGAGACGCAGTGCATCTACCCCTGGCCTGGCCTGTAACAGAGACGCAGTGCATCTACCCCTGGCCTGGCCTGTAACAGAGACGCAGTGCATCTACCCCTGGCCTGTACCACAGAAGCCGTACATCCCCAGGCTGCATGGGAGAAGGTCAAAGTCAAGTTTATTTATATGTCCCAAGCTGGGCAATTTATTTTACAGCAGATAATAAAAGCTCTAAAAACACAATACAGTAAGACATACAAGCAACAACAGAATATAATGCATCCCCCTCTCTCTTCACCCCTGCATCCCCCTTCTCTTCACCCTTTATACGGCAGAGTTTAGACACTGCACAGAGATGTGCCACCTGCAGAAATTCTCAGACGACACCGCCATCGTCGGGTGCATCAAGGGGGGGCTGATTGATTGAGGATTTTGTGGACTGGAGTCACCTGAACAGGCTCCAGCTCAATGTCTCCAAAACAAAGGAGATCGTGATTGACTTCCGGAGAGTCCGCCCCACCCCTCAGCCTGTTTCAGGCCCACGCCTCAGCCTGGGGGTTCCAGCATGTGTGCCCGTGTTGGTGCCCACAGTAAGCTGAATTATAAAAAGTGTGAATGGAGCTTCTAGGTGAAAGTGATTTTTGATGTCCTATAGAGCTGCCATTGAGCCCCATTATAAATGTCTCAAATTTGAAAGCACTATATTTCTAAAACTATGAAACATTTCAAAGATTCCTTTTCAGGCAAACATGTCCACCGTAAGATGAACCTAAATAGGTTTGAATGGGGTTTCTAGGTGTAAATATGTAGTAGCATCAGCATGCCAAAGTTTGTGCTATTGCCATAGAGAATGCATTGGGCGTTTAAGTTAAATAACTCAGAAACTACAAAACATTTCAAAGTAAAAGGTTCCAGCATGTGTGCCCACAGTAAGCTGAATTATAAAAAGTGTGAATGGAGTTTCTAGGTGAAAGTGATTTTCTGACGTGCCATAGAGCTGCCATTGAGCCCCATTATAAATGTCTCAAATTTGAAAGCACTATATTTCTAAAACTATGAAACATTTCAAAGATTCCTTTTCAGGCAAACATGTCCTCCGTAAGATGAACCTAAATAGGTTTGAATGGGGTTTCTAGGTGTAAGTATGTAGGACTAGTTGCTGATCGTGTTATTTGGTATGTGTTGAGTAGGACACACGCATGGCCATCAGGGCCGGATTTAGCCAGCCCCACTCAGGTGGGCAGACATAATTGTAAGGGGGGCGACTCCGCCGGCACGGGTGGGGTGTCAAACCCACATTGGGTGGGCAGGACGCACGTTTGGGTGGGCTATGCCCACCCCTGCCCCCCCCCCCCCCTAGAACCGGCCCTGATGGCCATGCGCGGTGCTAAGTAAGCGTTTCACATACCTTGACAGATACAAATGGCCTTCTCTGTTTACAACTCCTGCAGAGCACAGCACAGCTCAGCAACGGCTGTCTGTGTGTGCAATATGCACATGGCCGAGTGCATGTGTCCCTGAGTGCATGGAGCATTTTCATTTCAGAGAGCAGCAAGAGAGGGAGAGAGAGAGAGAGAGTTATATGCAGAATTACAGCTGTGGGCCCCCTCCACTCAATTTGTCACCTGCACGGACTCATTTCTCTCACCTGCGGGTGTCAACTGCTCTTCCTGTTCAGTGTCCACTTTACAAATTTATTAAATAAATAAATAAATAAATAAATAAATAAATAAATAAATAAATAAATAAATAAATAAATAAATAAATAAATAAATAAATAACAAAGGCCAGTATTTAACACACATTGTGGGTGCATGTGTGTATAGCAGACAGGCAACTGGCCGTCAGTGTCCATTGTCCATAAGCCTGCTCACCTGGTGGAAAAGCTGTCCTGGAGCCTTCTGGTCCGAGCCTTAAAGCTGCTTGCCAGACGATAGCAGCTGATACTGTCTGTGTATCACTATGTTATTACAAACAAGGTTGTGAGTATGTGTGGTTATTCCGAGTAATGCCAATTGCTGAGCTACTGACTATAAACTAGGCTACAATCCCCTGATTGAATCTAACATAGGTTTATAATTATAATAAAGTTTATAATGTGATGAATGAGAAAGTTATATTTGTATCAGATAAATTCATTAGGAAATGATTCTATTAAACACATATGGTACACATTTGTCCATATGTACCATACAAAATAAACTTTAAAAACACCAGGGGCCACATCTTGCATGTGAAGGTCTTAGTGCAGTGGTCTAGTTCCCTGTCTCTCAACCCAGATGTTCCTTGTTTTGAGTCTCAGATATTCTGTTAAGTTTCTACATTTCAAAGATGTGATGGTGTAGGACCAACAACGTTGTTGCTTGTTTGTGTTTGTGATGCTTTGTGATGTTTTAAAAAAAAGAAAAACAATGGGTGACCATGTGCAAAGATTTTCTTGTCAGTATTGCTGCTTAACTGTCCCCAATAAATATATATAAAAAAATAAAATAAAGTTGTTTTAAATATGTACTGGATTATGTTCCAATCATACATTTTATTAAATATTCCAACCATTTTCCAAAGCATAGACTACACATATTTTTGCTATAAATGTATATATTTTTGGGGATGCTAATTTAACATGGACCTGTATCAGTGTGGCTGATGACATGGGTTCCTTCACCTCCAGTCTCCTCTCCAGAGAGTGGATTGTCACATACATCCATACAGCTGAGGGGAATGTAATGCCATGCCATGGCTGCTGCCTCCTCCTCCTCACCTTTCTCTAAACTGCTTCTGACCTCCCCATGGATGGATGTCCTCCTACTCAGCTCAATCAGCAGGACCACACATGACACGAATACATTTTCTTCCAGTTCGTCGTCAGATCGTCTTGGTACAGAGCGCCCCCATGTGACTATAATGTATGATGACACCAGTTGGATTTAATCGCAGGGATCAAAATGAATGATGTACAGATCACTTAGCGGGCTGCGCCAGGCTATTATAGCTCACTCGCTGTGTAAAGTGGCTAGTGTTCAGAGGGCAGCTAAATGTTTCTGTCGTTGGTGTTGTTAGGCATTTTAGATAACAACATTGAACTTTTAACCTTGAACTCGCAAATCATTAAAAGGTCTAATTTAGTTCATTAACAGTGGTCTCCCAACGGTCTCTCCTTGGTTTGATTCCACTCAGTGGTGGAAAAAACAATGGAAATCATGATAAAACGACATACTATAGTCCATGTTTGGGACGGCATAATATATTTTGTCATATTTTCATGATTTTGGGACATTATGTCAGAGCCAGGACTTGAACCTGCAGTTCTGATTCCCAGGCAGGCTCTGTACCCAGTGAGCCACTGTGCATGCTGTTCTTAAAAGGCTGAATAGATAATGACAGAAGAGCCAGAGACTTGTTTCCATTGTGGTTTATAAACATTCGAACGTCTAGAGATAAACAACAGCAAAAGAAACAATGGACAAATCTCCTGTTATTTTATTTTTTGTATTTTATTTTTGTATCAATGTTGTACTCAAAGGGAACAGCAGACTGAGTTGTGGCAGGTAGCAAGTAGATCAGTGACTTAGCACACTGGCTGCATGATCTGGAGATTGTGGGTTCAAACCCCACTCAAATGTTTACTTGCCAAAATCTGCCATGAACCCCCATTCTGAATTTCTCAAATTTAAAAGCACTATATTTCTAAAACGATGAAACATTTCAAAGATTCCTTTTCAGGCAAACATGTCCACCGTAAGATGAACCTAAATAGGTTTGAATGGGGTTTCTAGGTGTAAGTATGTAGGACTAGTAGCATGCCAAAGTTTGTGCTATTGCCATTGGGAATGCATTGGGCGTTTAACTTAAATAACTCAGAAACTACAAAACATTTCAAAGTAAAAAGTTCCAGCATGTGTCTCCACAGAAAGCTGAATTATAAAAAGTGTGAATGGAGTTTCTAGGTGAAAGTGCTTTTTTGACGTGCCAATATCTGCCATTGAGCCCCATTGTAAATGTCTCAAATTTGAAAGCCCTATATTTCTAAAACGATGAAACATTTCAAAGATTCCTTTTCAGGCAAACATGTCCACCGTAAGATGAACCTAAATAGGTTTGAATGGGGTTTCTAGGTGTAAGTATGTAGGACTAGTAGCATGCCAAAGTTTGTGCTATTGCCATTGGGAATGCACTGTGCGTTTAACTTAAATAACTCAGAAACTACAAAACATTTCAAAGTAAAAAGTTCCAGCATGTGTCTCCACAGTAAGCTGAATTATAAAATGTGTGAATGGAGTTTCTAGGTGAAAGTTTTTTTGACGTGCCACTATCTGCCATTATACATTTCTCAAATTTAAAGCACTATATTTCTAAAACTATGAAACATTTCAAAGATTCCTTTTCAGGCAAACATGTCCACCGTAAGATGAACCTAAATAGGTTTGAATGGGGATTCTAGGTGTAAGTATGTAGGACTAGTAGCATGCCAAAGTTATATTTTTTTTCGGACGGCATATTATAGCATGTCGTTTTTCGTGATTTTGGACTATTTGAAAAAAAGATGAAAATCATGAAAAAACGACATACTATAGTTCATGGTTTCGGACGGCATACTAAAGCATGTCGTTTTTCATGATTTTGGACTATTTGAAAAAAAGATGAAAATCATGAAAAAACGACATACTATAGTTCATGGTTTCGGACGGCATACTATAGCATGTCGTTTTTCATGATTTTGGAGGATTTGAAAAAAAGATGAAAATCATGAAAAAACGACATACTATAGTCCATGGTTTGGGACGGCATAATATATTTTGTCATATTTTCATGATTTTGGGACACTATGTCAGAGCCAGGACTTGAACCTGCAGCCTCCTGATTCCCAGGCAGGCTCTGTACCCAGTGAGCCACTGTGAATGCTGTTCTTAAAAGGCCGAATAGATAATGACAGAAGAGCCAGAGACTTGTTTCCATTGTGGTTCATAAACATTCGAACGTCTAGAGATAAACAACGGCAAAAGAAACAATAGACAAATCTCCTGTTGTTTTATTTGTTGTATTTTATTTTTGTATCAATGTTGTACTCAAAGGGAACAGCAGACTGTGTTGTGGCAGGTAGCAAGTAGATCAGTGACTTAGCACACTGGCTGCATGATCTGGAGATTGTGAGTTCAAACCCCACTCAAATGTTTACTTGCCAAAATCTGCCATTGACCCCCATTCTGAATTTCTCAAATTTAAAAGCACTATATTTCTAAAACGATGAAACATTTCAAAGATTCCTTTTCAGGCAAACATGTCCACCGTAAGATGAACCTAAATAGGTTTGAATGGGGTTTCTAGGTGTAAGTATGTAGGACTAGTAGCATGCCAAAGTTTGTGCTATTGCCATTGGGAATGCATTGGGCGTTTAACTTAAATAACTCAGAAACTACAAAACATTTCAAAGTAAAAAGTTCCAGCATGTGTCTCCACAGAAAGCTGAATTATAAAAAGTGTGAATGGAGTTTCTAGGTGAAAGTGCTTTTTTGACGTGCCAATATCTGCCATTGAGCCCCATTGTAAATGTCTCAAATTTGAAAGCACTATATTTCTAAAACGATGAAACATTTCAAAGATTCCTTTTCAGGCAAACATGTCCACCGTAAGATGAACCTAAATAGGTTTGAATGGGGTTTCTAGGTGTAAGTATGTAGGACTAGTAGCATGCCAAAGTTTGTGCTATTGCCATTGGGAATGCATTGGGCGTTTACCTTAAATAACTCAGAAACTACAAAACATTTCAAAGTAAAAAGTTCCAGCATGTGTCTCCACAGAAAGCTGAATTATAAAAAGTGTGAATGGAGTTTCTAGGTGAAAGTGCTTTTTTGACGTGCCAATATCTGCCATTGAGCCCCATTGTAAATGTCTCACATTTGAAAGCACTATATTTCTAAAACGATGAAACATTTCAAAGATTCCTTTTCAGGCAAACATGTCCACCGTAAGATGAACCTAAATAGGTTTGAATGGGGTTTCTAGGTGTAAGTATGTAGGACTAGTAGCATGCCAAAGTTTGTGCTATTGCCATTGGGAATGCATTGGGCGTTTAACTTAAATAACTCAGAAACTACAAAACATTTCAAAGTAAAAAGTTCCAGCATGTGTCTCCACAGAAAGCTGAATTATAAAAAGTGTGAATGGAGTTTCTAGGTGAAAGTGCTTTTTTGACGTGCCAATATCTGCCATTGAGCCCCATTGTAAATGTCTCAAATTTGAAAGCACTATATTTCTAAAACGATGAAACATTTCAAAGATTCCTTTTCAGGCAAACATGTCCACCGTAAGATGAACCTAAATAGGTTTGAATGGGGTTTCTAGGTGTAAGTATGTAGGACTAGTAGCATGCCAAAGTTTGTGCTATTGCCATTGGGAATGCATTGGGCGTTTAACTTAAATAACTCAGAAACTACAAAACATTTCAAAGTAAAAAGTTCCAGCATGTGTCTCCACAGAAAGCTGAATTCTAAAATGTGTGAATGGAGTTTCTAGGTGAAAGTGCTTTTTTGACGTGCCAATATCTGCCATTGAGCCCCATTGTAAATGTCTCAAATTTGAAAGCACTATATTTCTAAAACGATGAAACATTTCAAAGATTCCTTTTCAGGCAAACATGTCCACCGTAAGATGAACCTAAATAGGTTTGAATGGGGTTTCTAGGTGTAAGTATGTAGGACTAGTAGCATGCCAAAGTTTGTGCTATTGCCATTGGGAATGCATTGGGCGTTTAACTTAAATAACTCAGAAACTACAAAACATTTCAAAGTAAAAAGTTCCAGCATGTGTCTCCACAGTAAGCTGAATTATAAAATGTGTGAATGGAGTTTCTAGGTGAAAGTTTTTTTGACGTGCCACTATCTGCCATTATACATTTCTCAAATTTAAAGCACTATATTTCTAAAACTATGAAACATTTCAAAGATTCCTTTTCAGGCAAACATGTCCACCGTAAGATGAACCTAAATAGGTTGGAATGGGGATTCTAGGTGTAAGTATGTAGGACTAGTAGCATGCCAAAGTTATAATTTTTTTCGGACGGCATACTATAGCATGTCGTTTTTCGTGATTTTGGACTATTTGAAAAAAAGATGAAAATCATGAAAAAACTACATACTATAGTTCATGGTTTCGGACGGCATACTATAGGATGTCGTTTTTCATGATTTTGGAGGATTTGAAAAAAAGATGAAAATCATGAAAAAACGACATAATATAGTCCATGGTTTGGGACGGCATAATATATTTCGACATATTTTCATGATTTTGGGACACTATGTCAGAGCCAGGACTTGAACCTGCAGCCTCCTGATTCCCAGGCAGGCTCTGTACCCAGTGAGCCACTGTGAATGCTGTTCTTAAAAGGCCGAATAGATAATGACAGAAGAGCCAGAGACTTGTTTCCATTGTGGTTCATAAACATTCGAACGTCTAGAGATAAACAACAGCAAAAGAAACAATAGACAAATCTCCTGTTATTTTATTTTTTGTATTTTATTTTTGTATCAATGTTGTACTCAAAGGGAACAGCAGACTGTGTTGTGGCAGGTAGCAAGTAGATCAGTGACTTAGCACACTGGCTGCATGATCTGGAGATTGTGGGATCAAACCCCACTCAAATGTTTACTTGCCAAAATCTGCCATTGACCCCCATTCTGAATTTCTCAAATTTAAAAGCACTATATTTCTAAAACGATGAAACATTTCAAAGATTCCTTTTCAGGCAAACATGTCCACCGTAAGATGAACCTAAATAGGTTTGAATGGGGTTTCTAGGTGTAAGTATGTAGGACTAGTAGCATGCCAAAGTTTGTGCTATTGCCATTGGGAATGCATTGGGCGTTTAACTTAAATAACTCAGAAACTACAAAACATTTCAAAGTAAAAAGTTCCAGCATGTGTCTCCACAGTAAGCTGAATTATAAAATGTGTGAATGGAGTTTCTAGGTGAAAGTTTTTTTGACGTGCCAATATCTGCCATTGAGCCCCATTGTAAATGTCTCAAATTTGAAAGCACTATATTTCTAAAACGATGAAACATTTCAAAGATTCCTTTTCAGGCAAACATGTCCACCGTAAGATGAACCTAAATAGGTTTGAATGGGGTTTCTAGGTGTAAGTATGTAGGACTAGTAGCATGCCAAAGTTTGTGCTATTGCCATTGGGAATGCATTGGGCGTTTACCTTAAATAACTCAGAAACTACAAAACATTTCAAAGTAAAAAGTTCCAGCATGTGTCTCCACAGAAAGCTGAATTATAAAAAGTGTGAATGGAGTTTCTAGGTGAAAGTGCTTTTTTGACGTGCCAATATCTGCCATTGAGCCCCATTGTAAATGTCTCACATTTGAAAGCACTATATTTCTAAAACGATGAAACATTTCAAAGATTCCTTTTCAGGCAAACATGTCCACCGTAAGATGAACCTAAATAGGTTTGAATGGGGTTTCTAGGTGTAAGTATGTAGGACTAGTAGCATGCCAAAGTTTGTGCTATTGCCATTGGGAATGCATTGGGCGTTTAACTTAAATAACTCAGAAACTACAAAACATTTCAAAGTAAAAAGTTCCAGCATGTGTCTCCACAGTAAGCTGAATTATAAAATGTGTGAATGGAGTTTCTAGGTGAAAGTTTTTTTGACGTGCCAATATCTGCCATTGAGCCCCATTGTAAATGTCTCAAATTTGAAAGCACTATATTTCTAAAACGATGAAACATTTCAAAGATTCCTTTTCAGGCAAACATGTCCACCGTAAGATGAACCTAAATAGGTTTGAATGGGGTTTCTAGGTGTAAGTATGTAGGACTAGTAGCATGCCAAAGTTTGTGCTATTGCCATTGGGAATGCATTGGGCGTTTACCTTAAATAACTCAGAAACTACAAAACATTTCAAAGTAAAAAGTTCCAGCATGTGTCTCCACAGAAAGCTGAATTATAAAAAGTGTGAATGGAGTTTCTAGGTGAAAGTGCTTTTTTGACGTGCCAATATCTGCCATTGAGCCCCATTGTAAATGTCTCACATTTGAAAGCACTATATTTCTAAAACGATGAAACATTTCAAAGATTCCTTTTCAGGCAAACATGTCCACCGTAAGATGAACCTAAATAGGTTTGAATGGGGTTTCTAGGTGTAAGTATGTAGGACTAGTAGCATGCCAAAGTTTGTGCTATTGCCATTGGGAATGCATTGGGCGTTTAACTTAAATAACTCAGAAACTACAAAACATTTCAAAGTAAAAAGTTCCAGCATGTGTCTCCACAGAAAGCTGAATTATAAAAAGTGTGAATGGAGTTTCTAGGTGAAAGTGCTTTTTTGACGTGCCAATATCTGCCATTGAGCCCCATTGTAAATGTCTCAAATTTGAAAGCACTATATTTCTAAAACGATGAAACATTTCAAAGATTCCTTTTCAGGCAAACATGTCCACCGTAAGATGAACCTAAATAGGTTTGAATGGGGTTTCTAGGTGTAAGTATGTAGGACTAGTAGCATGCCAAAGTTTGTGCTATTGCCATTGGGAATGCATTGGGCGTTTACCTTAAATAACTCAGAAACTACAAAACATTTCAAAGTAAAAAGTTCCAGCATGTGTCTCCACAGAAAGCTGAATTATAAAAAGTGTGAATGGAGTTTCTAGGTGAAAGTGCTTTTTTGACGTGCCAATATCTGCCATTGAGCCCCATTGTAAATGTCTCACATTTGAAAGCACTATATTTCTAAAACGATGAAACATTTCAAAGATTCCTTTTCAGGCAAACATGTCCACCGTAAGATGAACCTAAATAGGTTTGAATGGGGTTTCTAGGTGTAAGTATGTAGGACTAGTAGCATGCCAAAGTTTGTGCTATTGCCATTGGGAATGCATTGGGCGTTTAACTTAAATAACTCAGAAACTACAAAACATTTCAAAGTAAAAAGTTCCAGCATGTGTCTCCACAGAAAGCTGAATTATAAAAAGTGTGAATGGAGTTTCTAGGTGAAAGTGCTTTTTTGACGTGCCAATATCTGCCATTGAGCCCCATTGTAAATGTCTCAAATTTGAAAGCACTATATTTCTAAAACGATGAAACATTTCAAAGATTCCTTTTCAGGCAAACATGTCCACCGTAAGATGAACCTAAATAGGTTTGAATGGGGTTTCTAGGTGTAAGTATGTAGGACTAGTAGCATGCCAAAGTTTGTGCTATTGCCATTGGGAATGCATTGGGCGTTTAACTTAAATAACTCAGAAACTACAAAACATTTCAAAGTAAAAAGTTCCAGCATGTGTCTCCACAGAAAGCTGAATTCTAAAATGTGTGAATGGAGTTTCTAGGTGAAAGTGCTTTTTTGACGTGCCAATATCTGCCATTGAGCCCCATTGTAAATGTCTCAAATTTGAAAGCACTATATTTCTAAAACGATGAAACATTTCAAAGATTCCTTTTCAGGCAAACATGTCCACCGTAAGATGAACCTAAATAGGTTTGAATGGGGTTTCTAGGTGTAAGTATGTAGGACTAGTAGCATGCCAAAGTTTGTGCTATTGCCATTGGGAATGCATTGGGCGTTTAACTTAAATAACTCAGAAACTACAAAACATTTCAAAGTAAAAAGTTCCAGCATGTGTCTCCACAGTAAGCTGAATTATAAAATGTGTGAATGGAGTTTCTAGGTGAAAGTTTTTTTGACGTGCCACTATCTGCCATTATACATTTCTCAAATTTAAAGCACTATATTTCTAAAACTATGAAACATTTCAAAGATTCCTTTTCAGGCAAACATGTCCACCGTAAGATGAACCTAAATAGGTTGGAATGGGGATTCTAGGTGTAAGTATGTAGGACTAGTAGCATGCCAAAGTTATAATTTTTTTCGGACGGCATACTATAGCATGTCGTTTTTCGTGATTTTGGACTATTTGAAAAAAAGATGAAAATCATGAAAAAACTACATACTATAGTTCATGGTTTCGGACGGCATACTATAGGATGTCGTTTTTCATGATTTTGGAGGATTTGAAAAAAAGATGAAAATCAAGAAAAAACGACATAATATAGTCCATGGTTTGGGACGGCATAATATTTTTCGTCATATTTTCATGATTTTGGGACACTATGTCAGAGCCAGGACTTGAACCTGCAGCCTCCTGATTCCCAGGCAGGCTCTGTACCCAGTGAGCCACTGTGAATGCTGTTCTTAAAAGGCCGAATAGATAATGACAGAAGAGCCAGAGACTTGTTTCCATTGTGGTTCATAAACATTCGAACGTCTAGAGATAAACAACAGCAAAAGAAACAATAGACAAATCTCCTGTTATTTTATTTTTTGTATTTTATTTTTGTATCAATGTTGTACTCAAAGGGAACAGCAGACTGTGTTGTGGCAGGTAGCAAGTAGATCAGTGACTTAGCACACTGGCTGCATGATCTGGAGATTGTGGGATCAAACCCCACTCAAATGTTTACTTGCCAAAATCTGCCATTGACCCCCATTCTGAATTTCTCAAATTTAAAAGCACTATATTTCTAAAACGATGAAACATTTCAAAGATTCCTTTTCAGGCAAACATGTCCACCGTAAGATGAACCTAAATAGGTTTGAATGGGGTTTCTAGGTGTAAGTATGTAGGACTAGTAGCATGCCAAAGTTTGTGCTATTGCCATTGGGAATGCATTGGGCGTTTAACTTAAATAACTCAGAAACTACAAAACATTTCAAAGTAAAAAGTTCCAGCATGTGTCTCCACAGTAAGCTGAATTATAAAATGTGTGAATGGAGTTTCTAGGTGAAAGTTTTTTTGACGTGCCAATATCTGCCATTGAGCCCCATTGTAAATGTCTCAAATTTGAAAGCACTATATTTCTAAAACGATGAAACATTTCAAAGATTCCTTTTCAGGCAAACATGTCCACCGTAAGATGAACCTAAATAGGTTTGAATGGGGTTTCTAGGTGTAAGTATGTAGGACTAGTAGCATGCCAAAGTTTGTGCTATTGCCATTGGGAATGCATTGGGCGTTTACCTTAAATAACTCAGAAACTACAAAACATTTCAAAGTAAAAAGTTCCAGCATGTGTCTCCACAGAAAGCTGAATTATAAAAAGTGTGAATGGAGTTTCTAGGTGAAAGTGCTTTTTTGACGTGCCAATATCTGCCATTGAGCCCCATTGTAAATGTCTCACATTTGAAAGCACTATATTTCTAAAACGATGAAACATTTCAAAGATTCCTTTTCAGGCAAACATGTCCACCGTAAGATGAACCTAAATAGGTTTGAATGGGGTTTCTAGGTGTAAGTATGTAGGACTAGTAGCATGCCAAAGTTTGTGCTATTGCCATTGGGAATGCATTGGGCGTTTAACTTAAATAACTCAGAAACTACAAAACATTTCAAAGTAAAAAGTTCCAGCATGTGTCTCCACAGTAAGCTGAATTATAAAATGTGTGAATGGAGTTTCTAGGTGAAAGTTTTTTTGACGTGCCAATATCTGCCATTGAGCCCCATTGTAAATGTCTCAAATTTGAAAGCACTATATTTCTAAAACGATGAAACATTTCAAAGATTCCTTTTCAGGCAAACATGTCCACCGTAAGATGAACCTAAATAGGTTTGAATGGGGTTTCTAGGTGTAAGTATGTAGGACTAGTAGCATGCCAAAGTTTGTGCTATTGCCATTGGGAATGCATTGGGCGTTTACCTTAAATAACTCAGAAACTACAAAACATTTCAAAGTAAAAAGTTCCAGCATGTGTCTCCACAGAAAGCTGAATTATAAAAAGTGTGAATGGAGTTTCTAGGTGAAAGTGCTTTTTTGACGTGCCAATATCTGCCATTGAGCCCCATTGTAAATGTCTCACATTTGAAAGCACTATATTTCTAAAACGATGAAACATTTCAAAGATTCCTTTTCAGGCAAACATGTCCACCGTAAGATGAACCTAAATAGGTTTGAATGGGGTTTCTAGGTGTAAGTATGTAGGACTAGTAGCATGCCAAAGTTTGTGCTATTGCCATTGGGAATGCATTGGGCGTTTAACTTAAATAACTCAGAAACTACAAAACATTTCAAAGTAAAAAGTTCCAGCATGTGTCTCCACAGAAAGCTGAATTATAAAAAGTGTGAATGGAGTTTCTAGGTGAAAGTGCTTTTTTGACGTGCCAATATCTGCCATTGAGCCCCATTGTAAATGTCTCAAATTTGAAAGCACTATATTTCTAAAACGATGAAACATTTCAAAGATTCCTTTTCAGGCAAACATGTCCACCGTAAGATGAACCTAAATAGGTTTGAATGGGGTTTCTAGGTGTAAGTATGTAGGACTAGTAGCATGCCAAAGTTTGTGCTATTGCCATTGGGAATGCATTGGGCGTTTAACTTAAATAACTCAGAAACTACAAAACATTTCAAAGTAAAAAGTTCCAGCATGTGTCTCCACAGTAAGCTGAATTATAAAATGTGTGAATGGAGTTTCTAGGTGAAAGTTTTTTTGACGTGCCACTATCTGCCATTATACATTTCTCAAATTTAAAGCACTATATTTCTAAAACTATGAAACATTTCAAAGATTCCTTTTCAGGCAAACATGTCCACCGTAAGATGAACCTAAATAGGTTTGAATGGGGATTCTAGGTGTAAGTATGTAGGACTAGTAGCATGCCAAAGTTATGATTTTTTTTCGGACGGCATACTATAGCATGTCGTTTTTCGTGATTTTGGACTATTTGAAAAAAAGATGAAAATCATGAAAAAACTACATACTATAGTTCATGGTTTCGGACGGCATACTATAGCATGTCGTTTTTCATGATTTTGGAGGATTTGAAAAAAAGATGAAAATCATGAAAAAACGACATACTATAGTCCATGGTTTGGGACGGCATAATATATTTTGTCATATATTCATGATTTTGGGACACTATGTCAGAGCCAGGACTTGAACCTGCAGCCTCCTGATTCCCAGGCAGGCTCTGTACCCAGTGAGCCACTGTGAATGCTGTTCTTAAAAGGCCGAATAGGTAATGACAGAAGAGCCAGAGACTTGTTTCCATTGTGGTTCATAAACATTCGAACGTCTAGAGATAAACAACAGCAAAAGAAACAATAGACAAATCTCCTGTTATTTTATTTTTTGTATTTTATTTTTGTATCAATGTTGTACTCAAAGGGAACAGCAGACTGTGTTGTGGCAGGTAGCAAGTAGATCAGTGACTTAGCACACTGGCTGCATGATCTGGAGATTGTGGGATCAAACCCCACTCAAATGTTTACTTGCCAAAATCTGCCATTGACCCCCATTCTGAATTTCTCAAATTTAAAAGCACTATATTTCTAAAACGATGAAACATTTCAAAGATTCCTTTTCAGGCAAACATGTCCACCGTAAGATGAACCTAAATAGGTTTGAATGGGGTTTCTAGGTGTAAGTATGTAGGACTAGTAGCATGCCAAAGTTTGTGCTATTGCCATTGGGAATGCATTGGGCGTTTAACTTAAATAACTCAGAAACTACAAAACATTTCAAAGTAAAAAGTTCCAGCATGTGTCTCCACAGAAAGCTGAATTATAAAAAGTGTGAATGGAGTTTCTAGGTGAAAGTGCTTTTTTGACGTGCCAATATCTGCCATTGAGCCCCATTGTAAATGTCTCACATTTGAAAGCACTATATTTCTAAAACGATGAAACATTTCAAAGATTCCTTTTCAGGCAAACATGTCCACCGTAAGATGAACCTAAATAGGTTTGAATGGGGTTTCTAGGTGTAAGTATGTAGAACTAGTAGCATGCCAAAGTTTGTGCTATTGCCATTGGGAATGCATTGGGCGTTTAACTTAAATAACTCAGAAACTACAAAACATTTCAAAGTAAAAAGTTCCAGCATGTGTCTCCACAGTAAGCTGAATTTTAAAAAGTGTGAATGGAGTTTCTAGGTGAAAGTTCTTTTGACGTGCCACTATCTGCCATTATAAATTTCTCAAATTTAAAGCACTATATTTCTAAAACGATGAAACATTTCAAAGATTCCTTTTCAGGCAAACATGTCCACCGTAAGATGAACCTAAATAGGTTTGAATGGGGTTTCTAGGTGTAAGTATGTAGGACTAGTAGCATGCCAAAGTTTGTGCTATTGCCATTAGGAATGCATTGGGCGTTTAACTTAAATAACTCAGAAACTACAAAACATTTCAAAGTAAAACGTTCCAGCATGTGTCTCCACAGAAAGCTGAATTATAAAAAGTGTGAATGGAGTTTCTAGGTGAAAGTGCTTTTTTGACGTGCCAATATCTGCCATTGAGCCCCATTGTAAATGTCTCAAATTTGAAAGCACTATATTTCTAAAACGATGAAACATTTCAAAGATTCCTTTTCAGGCAAACATGTCCACCGTAAGATGAACCTAAATAGGTTTGAATGGGGTTTCTAGGTGTAAGTATGTAGGACTAGTAGCATGCCAAAGTTTGTGCTATTGCCATTGGGAATGCATTGGGCGTTTAACTTAAATAACTCAGAAACTACAAAACATTTCAAAGTAAAAAGTTCCAGCATGTGTCTCCACAGTAAGCTGAATTATAAAATGTGTGAATGGAGTTTCTAGGTGAACGTTTTTTTGACGTGTCACTATCTGCCATTATACATTTCTCAAATTTAAAGCACTATATTTCTAAAACTATGAAACATTTCAAAGATTCCTTTTCAGGCAAACATGTCCACCGTAAGATGAACCTAAATAGGTTTGAATGGGGATTCTAGGTGTAAGTATGTAGGACTAGTAGCATGCCAAAGTTATAATTTTTTTCGGACGGCATACTATAGCATGTCGTTTTTCGTGATTTTGGACTATTTGAAAAAAAGATGAAAATCATGAAAAAACTACATACTATAGTTCATGGTTTCGGACGGCATACTATAGGATGTCGTTTTTCATGATTTTGGAGGATTTGAAAAAAAGATGAAAATCATGAAAAAACGACATAATATAGTCCATGGTTTGGGACGGCATAATATATTTCGACATATTTTCATGATTTTGGGACACTATGTCAGAGCCAGGACTTGAACCTGCAGCCTCCTGATTCCCAGGCAGGCTCTGTACCCAGTGAGCCACTGTGAATGCTGTTCTTAAAAGGCCGAATAGATAATGACAGAAGAGCCAGAGACTTGTTTCCATTGTGGTTCATAAACATTCGAACGTCTAGAGATAAACAACAGCAAAAGAAACAATAGACAAATCTCCTGTTATTTTATTTTTTGTATTTTATTTTTGTATCAATGTTGTACTCAAAGGGAACAGCAGACTGTGTTGTGGCAGGTAGCAAGTAGATCAGTGACTTAGCACACTGGCTGCATGATCTGGAGATTGTGGGATCAAACCCCACTCAAATGTTTACTTGCCAAAATCTGCCATTGACCCCCATTCTGAATTTCTCAAATTTAAAAGCACTATATTTCTAAAACGATGAAACATTTCAAAGATTCCTTTTCAGGCAAACATGTCCACCGTAAGATGAACCTAAATAGGTTTGAATGGGGTTTCTAGGTGTAAGTATGTAGGACTAGTAGCATGCCAAAGTTTGTGCTATTGCCATTGGGAATGCATTGGGCGTTTAACTTAAATAACTCAGAAACTACAAAACATTTCAAAGTAAAAAGTTCCAGCATGTGTCTCCACAGTAAGCTGAATTATAAAATGTGTGAATGGAGTTTCTAGGTGAAAGTTTTTTTGACGTGCCAATATCTGCCATTGAGCCCCATTGTAAATGTCTCAAATTTGAAAGCACTATATTTCTAAAACGATGAAACATTTCAAAGATTCCTTTTCAGGCAAACATGTCCACCGTAAGATGAACCTAAATAGGTTTGAATGGGGTTTCTAGGTGTAAGTATGTAGGACTAGTAGCATGCCAAAGTTTGTGCTATTGCCATTGGGAATGCATTGGGCGTTTACCTTAAATAACTCAGAAACTACAAAACATTTCAAAGTAAAAAGTTCCAGCATGTGTCTCCACAGAAAGCTGAATTATAAAAAGTGTGAATGGAGTTTCTAGGTGAAAGTGCTTTTTTGACGTGCCAATATCTGCCATTGAGCCCCATTGTAAATGTCTCACATTTGAAAGCACTATATTTCTAAAACGATGAAACATTTCAAAGATTCCTTTTCAGGCAAACATGTCCACCGTAAGATGAACCTAAATAGGTTTGAATGGGGTTTCTAGGTGTAAGTATGTAGGACTAGTAGCATGCCAAAGTTTGTGCTATTGCCATTGGGAATGCATTGGGCGTTTAACTTAAATAACTCAGAAACTACAAAACATTTCAAAGTAAAAAGTTCCAGCATGTGTCTCCACAGTAAGCTGAATTATAAAATGTGTGAATGGAGTTTCTAGGTGAAAGTTTTTTTGACGTGCCAATATCTGCCATTGAGCCCCATTGTAAATGTCTCAAATTTGAAAGCACTATATTTCTAAAACGATGAAACATTTCAAAGATTCCTTTTCAGGCAAACATGTCCACCGTAAGATGAACCTAAATAGGTTTGAATGGGGTTTCTAGGTGTAAGTATGTAGGACTAGTAGCATGCCAAAGTTTGTGCTATTGCCATTGGGAATGCATTGGGCGTTTACCTTAAATAACTCAGAAACTACAAAACATTTCAAAGTAAAAAGTTCCAGCATGTGTCTCCACAGAAAGCTGAATTATAAAAAGTGTGAATGGAGTTTCTAGGTGAAAGTGCTTTTTTGACGTGCCAATATCTGCCATTGAGCCCCATTGTAAATGTCTCACATTTGAAAGCACTATATTTCTAAAACGATGAAACATTTCAAAGATTCCTTTTCAGGCAAACATGTCCACCGTAAGATGAACCTAAATAGGTTTGAATGGGGTTTCTAGGTGTAAGTATGTAGGACTAGTAGCATGCCAAAGTTTGTGCTATTGCCATTGGGAATGCATTGGGCGTTTAACTTAAATAACTCAGAAACTACAAAACATTTCAAAGTAAAAAGTTCCAGCATGTGTCTCCACAGAAAGCTGAATTATAAAAAGTGTGAATGGAGTTTCTAGGTGAAAGTGCTTTTTTGACGTGCCAATATCTGCCATTGAGCCCCATTGTAAATGTCTCAAATTTGAAAGCACTATATTTCTAAAACGATGAAACATTTCAAAGATTCCTTTTCAGGCAAACATGTCCACCGTAAGATGAACCTAAATAGGTTTGAATGGGGTTTCTAGGTGTAAGTATGTAGGACTAGTAGCATGCCAAAGTTTGTGCTATTGCCATTGGGAATGCATTGGGCGTTTAACTTAAATAACTCAGAAACTACAAAACATTTCAAAGTAAAAAGTTCCAGCATGTGTCTCCACAGAAAGCTGAATTCTAAAATGTGTGAATGGAGTTTCTAGGTGAAAGTGCTTTTTTGACGTGCCAATATCTGCCATTGAGCCCCATTGTAAATGTCTCAAATTTGAAAGCACTATATTTCTAAAACGATGAAACATTTCAAAGATTCCTTTTCAGGCAAACATGTCCACCGTAAGATGAACCTAAATAGGTTTGAATGGGGTTTCTAGGTGTAAGTATGTAGGACTAGTAGCATGCCAAAGTTTGTGCTATTGCCATTGGGAATGCATTGGGCGTTTAACTTAAATAACTCAGAAACTACAAAACATTTCAAAGTAAAAAGTTCCAGCATGTGTCTCCACAGTAAGCTGAATTATAAAATGTGTGAATGGAGTTTCTAGGTGAAAGTTTTTTTGACGTGCCACTATCTGCCATTATACATTTCTCAAATTTAAAGCACTATATTTCTAAAACTATGAAACATTTCAAAGATTCCTTTTCAGGCAAACATGTCCACCGTAAGATGAACCTAAATAGGTTGGAATGGGGATTCTAGGTGTAAGTATGTAGGACTAGTAGCATGCCAAAGTTATAATTTTTTTCGGACGGCATACTATAGCATGTCGTTTTTCGTGATTTTGGACTATTTGAAAAAAAGATGAAAATCATGAAAAAACTACATACTATAGTTCATGGTTTCGGACGGCATACTATAGGATGTCGTTTTTCATGATTTTGGAGGATTTGAAAAAAAGATGAAAATCATGAAAAAACGACATAATATAGTCCATGGTTTGGGACGGCATAATATATTTCGTCATATTTTCATGATTTTGGGACACTATGTCAGAGCCAGGACTTGAACCTGCAGCCTCCTGATTCCCAGGCAGGCTCTGTACCCAGTGAGCCACTGTGAATGCTGTTCTTAAAAGGCCGAATAGATAATGACAGAAGAGCCAGAGACTTGTTTCCATTGTGGTTCATAAACATTCGAACGTCTAGAGATAAACAACAGCAAAAGAAACAATAGACAAATCTCCTGTTATTTTATTTTTTGTATTTTATTTTTGTATCAATGTTGTACTCAAAGGGAACAGCAGACTGTGTTGTGGCAGGTAGCAAGTAGATCAGTGACTTAGCACACTGGCTGCATGATCTGGAGATTGTGGGATCAAACCCCACTCAAATGTTTACTTGCCAAAATCTGCCATTGACCCCCATTCTGAATTTCTCAAATTTAAAAGCACTATATTTCTAAAACGATGAAACATTTCAAAGATTCCTTTTCAGGCAAACATGTCCACCGTAAGATGAACCTAAATAGGTTTGAATGGGGTTTCTAGGTGTAAGTATGTAGGACTAGTAGCATGCCAAAGTTTGTGCTATTGCCATTGGGAATGCATTGGGCGTTTAACTTAAATAACTCAGAAACTACAAAACATTTCAAAGTAAAAAGTTCCAGCATGTGTCTCCACAGTAAGCTGAATTATAAAATGTGTGAATGGAGTTTCTAGGTGAAAGTTTTTTTGACGTGCCAATATCTGCCATTGAGCCCCATTGTAAATGTCTCAAATTTGAAAGCACTATATTTCTAAAACGATGAAACATTTCAAAGATTCCTTTTCAGGCAAACATGTCCACCGTAAGATGAACCTAAATAGGTTTGAATGGGGTTTCTAGGTGTAAGTATGTAGGACTAGTAGCATGCCAAAGTTTGTGCTATTGCCATTGGGAATGCATTGGGCGTTTACCTTAAATAACTCAGAAACTACAAAACATTTCAAAGTAAAAAGTTCCAGCATGTGTCTCCACAGAAAGCTGAATTATAAAAAGTGTGAATGGAGTTTCTAGGTGAAAGTGCTTTTTTGACGTGCCAATATCTGCCATTGAGCCCCATTGTAAATGTCTCACATTTGAAAGCACTATATTTCTAAAACGATGAAACATTTCAAAGATTCCTTTTCAGGCAAACATGTCCACCGTAAGATGAACCTAAATAGGTTTGAATGGGGTTTCTAGGTGTAAGTATGTAGGACTAGTAGCATGCCAAAGTTTGTGCTATTGCCATTGGGAATGCATTGGGCGTTTAACTTAAATAACTCAGAAACTACAAAACATTTCAAAGTAAAAAGTTCCAGCATGTGTCTCCACAGTAAGCTGAATTATAAAATGTGTGAATGGAGTTTCTAGGTGAAAGTTTTTTTGACGTGCCAATATCTGCCATTGAGCCCCATTGTAAATGTCTCAAATTTGAAAGCACTATATTTCTAAAACGATGAAACATTTCAAAGATTCCTTTTCAGGCAAACATGTCCACCGTAAGATGAACCTAAATAGGTTTGAATGGGGTTTCTAGGTGTAAGTATGTAGGACTAGTAGCATGCCAAAGTTTGTGCTATTGCCATTGGGAATGCATTGGGCGTTTACCTTAAATAACTCAGAAACTACAAAACATTTCAAAGTAAAAAGTTCCAGCATGTGTCTCCACAGAAAGCTGAATTATAAAAAGTGTGAATGGAGTTTCTAGGTGAAAGTGCTTTTTTGACGTGCCAATATCTGCCATTGAGCCCCATTGTAAATGTCTCACATTTGAAAGCACTATATTTCTAAAACGATGAAACATTTCAAAGATTCCTTTTCAGGCAAACATGTCCACCGTAAGATGAACCTAAATAGGTTTGAATGGGGTTTCTAGGTGTAAGTATGTAGGACTAGTAGCATGCCAAAGTTTGTGCTATTGCCATTGGGAATGCATTGGGCGTTTAACTTAAATAACTCAGAAACTACAAAACATTTCAAAGTAAAAAGTTCCAGCATGTGTCTCCACAGAAAGCTGAATTATAAAAAGTGTGAATGGAGTTTCTAGGTGAAAGTGCTTTTTTGACGTGCCAATATCTGCCATTGACCCCCATTGTAAATGTCTCAAATTTGAAAGCACTATATTTCTAAAACGATGAAACATTTCAAAGATTCCTTTTCAGGCAAACATGTCCACCGTAAGATGAACCTAAATAGGTTTGAATGGGGTTTCTAGGTGTAAGTATGTAGGACTAGTAGCATGCCAAAGTTTGTGCTATTGCCATTGGGAATGCATTGGGCGTTTAACTTAAATAACTCAGAAACTACAAAACATTTCAAAGTAAAAAGTTCCAGCATGTGTCTCCACAGAAAGCTGAATTATAAAAAGTGTGAATGGAGTTTCTAGGTGAAAGTGCTTTTTTGACGTGCCAATATCTGCCATTGAGCCCCATTGTAAATGTCTCACATTTGAAAGCACTATATTTCTAAAACGATGAAACATTTCAAAGATTCCTTTTCAGGCAAACATGTCCACCGTAAGATGAACCTAAATAGGTTTGAATGGGGTTTCTAGGTGTAAGTATGTAGAACTAGTAGCATGCCAAAGTTTGTGCTATTGCCATTGGGAATGCATTGGGCGTTTAACTTAAATAACTCAGAAACTACAAAACATTTCAAAGTAAAAAGTTCCAGCATGTGTCTCCACAGTAAGCTGAATTATAAAATGTGTGAATGGAGTTTCTAGGTGAACGTTTTTTTGACGTGTCACTATCTGCCATTATACATTTCTCAAATTTAAAGCACTATATTTCTAAAACTATGAAACATTTCAAAGATTCCTTTTCAGGCAAACATGTCCACCGTAAGATGAACCTAAATAGGTTTGAATGGGGATTCTAGGTGTAAGTATGTAGGACTAGTAGCATGCCAAAGTTATAATTTTTTTCGGACGGCATACTATAGCATGTCGTTTTTCGTGATTTTGGACTATTTGAAAAAAAGATGAAAATCATGAAAAAACGACATACTATAGTTCATGGTTTCGGACGGCATACTATAGCATGTCGTTTTTCATGATTTTGGAGGATTTGAAAAAAAGATGAAAATCATGAAAAAACGACATACTATAGTCCATGGTTTGGGACGGCATAATATATTTTGTCATATTTTCATGATTTTGGGAAACTATGTCAGAGCCAGGACTTGAACCTGCAGCCTCCTGATTCCGAGGCAGGCTCTGTACCCAGTGAGCCACTGTGAATGCTGTTCTTAAAAGGCCGAATAGATAATGACAGAAGAGCCAGAGACTTGTTTCCATTGTGGTTCATAAACATTCGAACGTCTAGAGATAAACAACAGCAAAAGAAACAATAGACAAATCTCCTGTTATTTTTTTTTTTGTATTTTATTTTTGTATCAATGTTGTACTCAAAGGGAACAGCAGACTGTGTTGTGACAGGTAGCAAGTAGATCAGTGACTTAGCACACTGGCTGCATGATCTGGAGATTGTGGGATCAAACCCCACTCAAATGTTTACTTGCCAAAATCTGCCATTGACCCCCATTCTGAATTTCTCAAATTTAAAAGCACTATATTTCTAAAACGATGAAACATTTCAAAGATTCCTTTTCAGGCAAACATGTCCACCGTAAGATGAACCTAAATAGGTTTGAATGGGGTTTATAGGTGTAAGTATGTAGGACTAGTAGCATGCCAAAGTTTGTGCTATTGCCATTGGGAATGCATTGGGCGTTTAACTTAAATAACTCAGAAACTACAAAACATTTCAAAGTAAAAAGTTCCAGCATGTGTCTCCACAGAAAGCTGAATTATAAAAAGTGTGAATGGAGTTTCTAGGTGAAAGTGCTTTTTTGACGTGCCAATATCTGCCATTGAGCCCCATTGTAAATGTCTCACATTTGAAAGCACTATATTTCTAAAACGATGAAACATTTCAAAGATTCCTTTTCAGGCAAACATGTCCACCGTAAGATGAACCTAAATAGGTTTGAATGGGGTTTCTAGGTGTAAGTATGTAGGACTAGTAGCATGCCAAAGTTTGTGCTATTGCCATTGGGAATGCATTGGGCGTTTAACTTAAATAACTCAGAAACTACAAAACATTTCAAAGTAAAAAGTTCCAGCATGTGTCTCCACAGTAAGCTGAATTATAAAATGTGTGAATGGAGTTTCTAGGTGAACGTTTTTTTGACGTGTCACTATCTGCCATTATACATTTCTCAAATTTAAAGCACTATATTTCTAAAACTATGAAACATTTCAAAGATTCCTTTTCAGGCAAACATGTCCACCGTAAGATGAACCTAAATAGGTTTGAATGGGGATTCTAGGTGTAAGTATGTAGGACTAGTAGCATGCCAAAGTTATAATTTTTTTCGGACGGCATACTATAGCATGTCGTTTTTCGTGATTTTGGACTATTTGAAAAAAAGATGAAAATCATGAAAAAACGACATACTATAGTTCATGGTTTCGGACGGCATACTATAGCATGTCGTTTTTCATGATTTTGGAGGATTTGAAAAAAAGATGAAAATCATGAAAAAACGACATACTATAGTCCATGGTTTGGGACGGCATAATATATTTTGTCATATTTTCATGATTTTGGGAAACTATGTCAGAGCCAGGACTTGAACCTGCAGCCTCCTGATTCCGAGGCAGGCTCTGTACCCAGTGAGCCACTGTGAATGCTGTTCTTAAAAGGCCGAATAGATAATGACAGAAGAGCCAGAGACTTGTTTCCATTGTGGTTCATAAACATTCGAACGTCTAGAGATAAACAACAGCAAAAGAAACAATAGACAAATCTCCTGTTATTTTATTTTTTGTATTTTATTTTTGTATCAATGTTGTACTCAAAGGGAACAGCAGACTGTGTTGTGGCAGGTAGCAAGTAGATCAGTGACTTAGCACACTGGCTGCATGATCTGGAGATTGTGGGATCAAACCCCACTCAAATGTTTACTTGCCAAAATCTGCCATTGACCCCCATTCTGAATTTCTCAAATTTAAAAGCACTATATTTCTAAAACGATGAAACATTTCAAAGATTCCTTTTCAGGCAAACATGTCCACCGTAAGATGAACCTAAATAGGTTTGAATGGGGTTTCTAGGTGTAAGTATGTAGGACTAGTAGCATGCCAAAGTTTGTGCTATTGCCATTGGGAATGCATTGGGCGTTTAACTTAAATAACTCAGAAACTACAAAACATTTCAAAGTAAAAAGTTCCAGCATGTGTCTCCACAGTAAGCTGAATTATAAAATGTGTGAATGGAGTTTCTAGGTGAAAGTTTTTTTGACGTGCCAATATCTGCCATTGAGCCCCATTGTAAATGTCTCACATTTGAAAGCACTATATTTCTAAAACTATGAAACATTTCAAAGATTCCTTTTCAGGCAAACATGTCCACCGTAAGATGAACCTAAATAGGTTTGAATGGGGATTCTAGGTGTAAGTATGTAGGACTAGTAGCATGCCAATATCTGCCATTGAGCCCCATTGTAAATGTCTCACATTTGAAAGCACTATATTTCTAAAACTATGAAACATTTCAAAGATTCCTTTTCAGGCAAACATGTCCACCGTAAGATGAACCTAAATAGGTTTGAATGGGGATTCTAGGTGTAAGTATGTAGGACTAGTAGCATGCCAAAGTTATGATTTTTTTTCGGACGGCATACTATAGCATGTCGTTTTTCGTGATTTTGGACTATTTGAAAAAAAGATGAAAATCATGAAAAAACTACATACTATAGTTCATGGTTTCGGACGGCATACTATAGCATGTCGTTTTTCATGATTTTGGAGGATTTGAAAAAAAGATGAAAATCATGAAAAAACGACATACTATAGTCCATGGTTTGGGACGGCATAATATATTTTGTCATATATTCATGATTTTGGGACACTATGTCAGAGCCAGGACTTGAACCTGCAGCCTCCTGATTCCCAGGCAGGCTCTGTACCCAGTGAGCCACTGTGAATGCTGTTCTTAAAAGGCCGAATAGGTAATGACAGAAGAGCCAGAGACTTGTTTCCATTGTGGTTCATAAACATTCGAACGTCTAGAGATAAACAACAGCAAAAGAAACAATAGACAAATCTCCTGTTATTTTATTTTTTGTATTTTATTTTTGTATCAATGTTGTACTCAAAGGGAACAGCAGACTGTGTTGTGGCAGGTAGCAAGTAGATCAGTGACTTAGCACACTGGCTGCATGATCTGGAGATTGTGGGATCAAACCCCACTCAAATGTTTACTTGCCAAAATCTGCCATTGACCCCCATTCTGAATTTCTCAAATTTAAAAGCACTATATTTCTAAAACAATGAAACATTTCAAAGATTCCTTTTCAGGCAAACATGTCCACCGTAAGATGAACCTAAATAGGTTTGAATGGGGTTTCTAGGTGTAAGTATGTAGGACTAGTAGCATGCCAAAGTTTGTGCTATTGCCATTGGGAATGCATTGGGCGTTTAACTTAAATAACTCAGAAACTACAAAACATTTCAAAGTAAAAAGTTCCAGCATGTGTCTCCACAGAAAGCTGAATTATAAAAAGTGTGAATGGAGTTTCTAGGTGAAAGTGCTTTTTTGACGTGCCAATATCTGCCATTGAGCCCCATTGTAAATGTCTCACATTTGAAAGCACTATATTTCTAAAACGATGAAACATTTCAAAGATTCCTTTTCAGGCAAACATGTCCACCGTAAGATGAACCTAAATAGGTTTGAATGGGGTTTCTAGGTGTAAGTATGTAGAACTAGTAGCATGCCAAAGTTTGTGCTATTGCCATTGGGAATGCATTGGGCGTTTAACTTAAATAACTCAGAAACTACAAAACATTTCAAAGTAAAAAGTTCCAGCATGTGTCTCCACAGTAAGCTGAATTTTAAAAAGTGTGAATGGAGTTTCTAGGTGAAAGTTCTTTTGACGTGCCACTATCTGCCATTATAAATTTCTCAAATTTAAAGCACTATATTTCTAAAACGATGAAACATTTCAAAGATTCCTTTTCAGGCAAACATGTCCACCGTAAGATGAACCTAAATAGGTTTGAATGGGGTTTCTAGGTGTAAGTATGTAGGACTAGTAGCATGCCAAAGTTTGTGCTATTGCCATTAGGAATGCATTGGGCGTTTAACTTAAATAACTCAGAAACTACAAAACATTTCAAAGTAAAACGTTCCAGCATGTGTCTCCACAGAAAGCTGAATTATAAAAAGTGTGAATGGAGTTTCTAGGTGAAAGTGCTTTTTTGACGTGCCAATATCTGCCATTGAGCCCCATTGTAAATGTCTCAAATTTGAAAGCACTATATTTCTAAAACGATGAAACATTTCAAAGATTCCTTTTCAGGCAAACATGTCCACCGTAAGATGAACCTAAATAGGTTTGAATGGGGTTTCTAGGTGTAAGTATGTAGGACTAGTAGCATGCCAAAGTTTGTGCTATTGCCATTGGGAATGCATTGGGCGTTTAACTTAAATAACTCAGAAACTACAAAACATTTCAAAGTAAAAAGTTCCAGCATGTGTCTCCACAGTAAGCTGAATTATAAAATGTGTGAATGGAGTTTCTAGGTGAACGTTTTTTTGACGTGTCACTATCTGCCATTATACATTTCTCAAATTTAAAGCACTATATTTCTAAAACTATGAAACATTTCAAAGATTCCTTTTCAGGCAAACATGTCCACCGTAAGATGAACCTAAATAGGTTTGAATGGGGATTCTAGGTGTAAGTATGTAGGACTAGTAGCATGCCAAAGTTATAATTTTTTTCGGACGGCATACTATAGCATGTCGTTTTTCGTGATTTTGGACTATTTGAAAAAAAGATGAAAATCATGAAAAAACGACATACTATAGTTCATGGTTTCGGACGGCATACTATAGCATGTCGTTTTTCATGATTTTGGAGGATTTGAAAAAAAGATGAAAATCATGAAAAAACGACATACTATAGTCCATGGTTTGGGACGGCATAATATATTTTGTCATATTTTCATGATTTTGGGAAACTATGTCAGAGCCAGGACTTGAACCTGCAGCCTCCTGATTCCGAGGCAGGCTCTGTACCCAGTGAGCCACTGTGAATGCTGTTCTTAAAAGGCCGAATAGATAATGACAGAAGAGCCAGAGACTTGTTTCCATTGTGGTTCATAAACATTCGAACGTCTAGAGATAAACAACAGCAAAAGAAACAATAGACAAATCTCCTGTTATTTTTTTTTTTGTATTTTATTTTTGTATCAATGTTGTACTCAAAGGGAACAGCAGACTGTGTTGTGACAGGTAGCAAGTAGATCAGTGACTTAGCACACTGGCTGCATGATCTGGAGATTGTGGGATCAAACCCCACTCAAATGTTTACTTGCCAAAATCTGCCATTGACCCCCATTCTGAATTTCTCAAATTTAAAAGCACTATATTTCTAAAACGATGAAACATTTCAAAGATTCCTTTTCAGGCAAACATGTCCACCGTAAGATGAACCTAAATAGGTTTGAATGGGGTTTATAGGTGTAAGTATGTAGGACTAGTAGCATGCCAAAGTTTGTGCTATTGCCATTGGGAATGCATTGGGCGTTTAACTTAAATAACTCAGAAACTACAAAACATTTCAAAGTAAAAAGTTCCAGCATGTGTCTCCACAGAAAGCTGAATTATAAAAAGTGTGAATGGAGTTTCTAGGTGAAAGTGCTTTTTTGACGTGCCAATATCTGCCATTGAGCCCCATTGTAAATGTCTCACATTTGAAAGCACTATATTTCTAAAACGATGAAACATTTCAAAGATTCCTTTTCAGGCAAACATGTCCACCGTAAGATGAACCTAAATAGGTTTGAATGGGGTTTCTAGGTGTAAGTATGTAGGACTAGTAGCATGCCAAAGTTTGTGCTATTGCCATTGGGAATGCATTGGGCGTTTAACTTAAATAACTCAGAAACTACAAAACATTTCAAAGTAAAAAGTTCCAGCATGTGTCTCCACAGTAAGCTGAATTATAAAATGTGTGAATGGAGTTTCTAGGTGAACGTTTTTTTGACGTGTCACTATCTGCCATTATACATTTCTCAAATTTAAAGCACTATATTTCTAAAACGATGAAACATTTCAAAGATTCCTTTTCAGGCAAACATGTCCACCGTAAGATGAACCTAAATAGGTTTGAATGGGGTTTATAGGTGTAAGTATGTAGGACTAGTAGCATGCCAAAGTTTGTGCTATTGCCATTGGGAATGCATTGGGCGTTTAACTTAAATAACTCAGAAACTACAAAACATTTCAAAGTAAAAAGTTCCAGCATGTGTCTCCACAGAAAGCTGAATTATAAAAAGTGTGAATGGAGTTTCTAGGTGAAAGTGCTTTTTTGACGTGCCAATATCTGCCATTGAGCCCCATTGTAAATGTCTCACATTTGAAAGCACTATATTTCTAAAACGATGAAACATTTCAAAGATTCCTTTTCAGGCAAACATGTCCACCGTAAGATGAACCTAAATAGGTTTGAATGGGGTTTCTAGGTGTAAGTATGTAGGACTAGTAGCATGCCAAAGTTTGTGCTATTGCCATTGGGAATGCATTGGGCGTTTAACTTAAATAACTCAGAAACTACAAAACATTTCAAAGTAAAAAGTTCCAGCATGTGTCTCCACAGAAAGCTGAATTATAAAAAGTGTGAATGGAGTTTCTAGGTGAAAGTGCTTTTTTGACGTGCCAATATCTGCCATTGAGCCCCATTGTAAATGTCTCAAATTTGAAAGCACTATATTTCTAAAACGATGAAACATTTCAAAGATTCCTTTTCAGGCAAACATGTCCACCGTAAGATGAACCTAAATAGGTTTGAATGGGGTTTCTAGGTGTAAGTATGTAGGACTAGTAGCATGCCAAAGTTTGTGCTATTGCCATTGGGAATGCATTGGGCGTTTACCTTAAATAACTCAGATAATACAAAACATTTCAAAGTAAAAAGTTCCAGCATGTGTCTCCACAGAAAGCTGAATTATAAAAAGTGTGAATGGAGTTTCTAGGTGAAAGTGCTTTTTTGACGTGCCAATATCTGCCATTGAGCCCCATTGTAAATGTCTCACATTTGAAAGCACTATATTTCTAAAACGATGAAACATTTCAAAGATTCCTTTTCAGGCAAACATGTCCACCGTAAGATGAACCTAAATAGGTTTGAATGGGGTTTCTAGGTGTAAGTATGTAGGACTAGTAGCATGCCAAAGTTTGTGCTATTGCCATTGGGAATGCATTGGGCGTTTAACTTAAATAACTCAGAAACTACAAAACATTTCAAAGTAAAAAGTTCCAGCATGTGTCTCCACAGAAAGCTGAATTATAAAAAGTGTGAATGGAGTTTCTAGGTGAAAGTGCTTTTTTGACGTGCCAATATCTGCCATTGAGCCCCATTGTAAATGTCTCAAATTTGAAAGCACTATATTTCTAAAACGATGAAACATTTCAAAGATTCCTTTTCAGGCAAACATGTCCACCGTAAGATGAACCTAAATAGGTTTGAATGGGGTTTCTAGGTGTAAGTATGTAGGACTAGTAGCATGCCAAAGTTTGTGCTATTGCCATTGGGAATGCATTGGGCGTTTAACTTAAATAACTCAGAAACTACAAAACATTTCAAAGTAAAAAGTTCCAGCATGTGTCTCCACAGTAAGCTGAATTATAAAATGTGTGAATGGAGTTTCTAGGTGAAAGTTTTTTTGACGTGCCACTATCTGCCATTATACATTTCTCAAATTTAAAGCACTATATTTCTAAAACTATGAAACATTTCAAAGATTCCTTTTCAGGCAAACATGTCCACCGTAAGATGAACCTAAATAGGTTTGAATGGGGATTCTAGGTGTAAGTATGTAGGACTAGTAGCATGCCAAAGTTATGATTTTTTTCGGACGGCATACTATAGCATGTCGTTTTTCGTGATTTTGGACTATTTGAAAAAAAGATGAAAATCATGAAAAAACGACATACTATAGTTCATGGTTTCGGACGGCATACTACAGCATGTCGTTTTTCATGATTTTGGAGGATTTGAAAAAAAGATGAAAATCATGAAAAAACGACATACTATAGTCCATGGTTTGGGACGGCATAATATATTTTGTCATATTTTCATGATTTTGGGAAACTATGTCAGAGCCAGGACTTGAACCTGCAGCCTCCTGATTCCGAGGCAGGCTCTGTACCCAGTGAGCCACTGTGAATGCTGTTCTTAAAAGGCCGAATAGATAATGACAGAAGAGCCAGAGACTTGTTTCCATTGTGGTTCATAAACATTCGAACGTCTAGAGATAAACAACAGCAAAAGAAACAATAGACAAATCTCCTGTTATTTTTTTTTTTGTATTTTATTTTTGTATCAATGTTGTACTCAAAGGGAACAGCAGACTGTGTTGTGACAGGTAGCAAGTAGATCAGTGACTTAGCACACTGGCTGCATGATCTGGAGATTGTGGGATCAAACCCCACTCAAATGTTTACTTGCCAAAATCTGCCATTGACCCCCATTCTGAATTTCTCAAATTTAAAAGCACTATATTTCTAAAACGATGAAACATTTCAAAGATTCCTTTTCAGGCAAACATGTCCACCGTAAGATGAACCTAAATAGGTTTGAATGGGGTTTATAGGTGTAAGTATGTAGGACTAGTAGCATGCCAAAGTTTGTGCTATTGCCATTGGGAATGCATTGGGCGTTTAACTTAAATAACTCAGAAACTACAAAACATTTCAAAGTAAAAAGTTCCAGCATGTGTCTCCACAGAAAGCTGAATTATAAAAAGTGTGAATGGAGTTTCTAGGTGAAAGTGCTTTTTTGACGTGCCAATATCTGCCATTGAGCCCCATTGTAAATGTCTCACATTTGAAAGCACTATATTTCTAAAACGATGAAACATTTCAAAGATTCCTTTTCAGGCAAACATGTCCACCGTAAGATGAACCTAAATAGGTTTGAATGGGGTTTCTAGGTGTAAGTATGTAGGACTAGTAGCATGCCAAAGTTTGTGCTATTGCCATTGGGAATGCATTGGGCGTTTAACTTAAATAACTCAGAAACTACAAAACATTTCAAAGTAAAAAGTTCCAGCATGTGTCTCCACAGTAAGCTGAATTATAAAATGTGTGAATGGAGTTTCTAGGTGAACGTTTTTTTGACGTGTCACTATCTGCCATTATACATTTCTCAAATTTAAAGCACTATATTTCTAAAACTATGAAACATTTCAAAGATTCCTTTTCAGGCAAACATGTCCACCGTAAGATGAACCTAAATAGGTTTGAATGGGGATTCTAGGTGTAAGTATGTAGGACTAGTAGCATGCCAAAGTTATAATTTTTTTCGGACGGCATACTATAGCATGTCGTTTTTCGTGATTTTGGACTATTTGAAAAAAAGATGAAAATCATGAAAAAACGACATACTATAGTTCATGGTTTCGGACGGCATACTATAGCATGTCGTTTTTCATGATTTTGGAGGATTTGAAAAAAAGATGAAAATCATGAAAAAACGACATACTATAGTCCATGGTTTGGGACGGCATAATATATTTTGTCATATTTTCATGATTTTGGGAAACTATGTCAGAGCCAGGACTTGAACCTGCAGCCTCCTGATTCCGAGGCAGGCTCTGTACCCAGTGAGCCACTGTGAATGCTGTTCTTAAAAGGCCGAATAGATAATGACAGAAGAGCCAGAGACTTGTTTCCATTGTGGTTCATAAACATTCGAACGTCTAGAGATAAACAACAGCAAAAGAAACAATAGACAAATCTCCTGTTATTTTTTTTTTTTTATTTTTTTTTTGTATCAATGTTGTACTCAAAGGGAACAGCAGACTGTGTTGTGACAGGTAGCAAGTAGATCAGTGACTTAGCACACTGGCTGCATGATCTGGAGATTGTGGGATCAAACCCCACTCAAATGTTTACTTGCCAAAATCTGCCATTGACCCCCATTCTGAATTTCTCAAATTTAAAAGCACTATATTTCTAAAACGATGAAACATTTCAAAGATTCCTTTTCAGGCAAACATGTCCACCGTAAGATGAACCTAAATAGGTTTGAATGGGGTTTATAGGTGTAAGTATGTAGGACTAGTAGCATGCCAAAGTTTGTGCTATTGCCATTGGGAATGCATTGGGCGTTTAACTTAAATAACTCAGAAACTACAAAACATTTCAAAGTAAAAAGTTCCAGCATGTGTCTCCACAGAAAGCTGAATTATAAAAAGTGTGAATGGAGTTTCTAGGTGAAAGTGCTTTTTTGACGTGCCAATATCTGCCATTGAGCCCCATTGTAAATGTCTCACATTTGAAAGCACTATATTTCTAAAACGATGAAACATTTCAAAGATTCCTTTTCAGGCAAACATGTCCACCGTAAGATGAACCTAAATAGGTTTGAATGGGGTTTCTAGGTGTAAGTATGTAGGACTAGTAGCATGCCAAAGTTTGTGCTATTGCCATTGGGAATGCATTGGGCGTTTAACTTAAATAACTCAGAAACTACAAAACATTTCAAAGTAAAAAGTTCCAGCATGTGTCTCCACAGAAAGCTGAATTATAAAAAGTGTGAATGGAGTTTCTAGGTGAAAGTGCTTTTTTGACGTGCCAATATCTGCCATTGAGCCCCATTGTAAATGTCTCAAATTTGAAAGCACTATATTTCTAAAACGATGAAACATTTCAAAGATTCCTTTTCAGGCAAACATGTCCACCGTAAGATGAACCTAAATAGGTTTGAATGGGGTTTCTAGGTGTAAGTATGTAGGACTAGTAGCATGCCAAAGTTTGTGCTATTGCCATTGGGAATGCATTGGGCGTTTACCTTAAATAACTCAGATAATACAAAACATTTCAAAGTAAAAAGTTCCAGCATGTGTCTCCACAGAAAGCTGAATTATAAAAAGTGTGAATGGAGTTTCTAGGTGAAAGTGCTTTTTTGACGTGCCAATATCTGCCATTGAGCCCCATTGTAAATGTCTCACATTTGAAAGCACTATATTTCTAAAACGATGAAACATTTCAAAGATTCCTTTTCAGGCAAACATGTCCACCGTAAGATGAACCTAAATAGGTTTGAATGGGGTTTCTAGGTGTAAGTATGTAGGACTAGTAGCATGCCAAAGTTTGTGCTATTGCCATTGGGAATGCATTGGGCGTTTAACTTAAATAACTCAGAAACTACAAAACATTTCAAAGTAAAAAGTTCCAGCATGTGTCTCCACAGAAAGCTGAATTATAAAAAGTGTGAATGGAGTTTCTAGGTGAAAGTGCTTTTTTGACGTGCCAATATCTGCCATTGAGCCCCATTGTAAATGTCTCAAATTTGAAAGCACTATATTTCTAAAACGATGAAACATTTCAAAGATTCCTTTTCAGGCAAACATGTCCACCGTAAGATGAACCTAAATAGGTTTGAATGGGGTTTCTAGGTGTAAGTATGTAGGACTAGTAGCATGCCAAAGTTTGTGCTATTGCCATTGGGAATGCATTGGGCGTTTAACTTAAATAACTCAGAAACTACAAAACATTTCAAAGTAAAAAGTTCCAGCATGTGTCTCCACAGTAAGCTGAATTATAAAATGTGTGAATGGAGTTTCTAGGTGAAAGTTTTTTTGACGTGCCACTATCTGCCATTATACATTTCTCAAATTTAAAGCACTATATTTCTAAAACTATGAAACATTTCAAAGATTCCTTTTCAGGCAAACATGTCCACCGTAAGATGAACCTAAATAGGTTTGAATGGGGATTCTAGGTGTAAGTATGTAGGACTAGTAGCATGCCAAAGTTATGATTTTTTTCGGACGGCATACTATAGCATGTCGTTTTTCGTGATTTTGGACTATTTGAAAAAAAGATGAAAATCATGAAAAAACGACATACTATAGTTCATGGTTTCGGACGGCATACTACAGCATGTCGTTTTTCATGATTTTGGAGGATTTGAAAAAAAGATGAAAATCATGAAAAAACGACATACTATAGTCCATGGTTTGGGACGGCATAATATATTTTGTCATATATTCATGATTTTGGGACACTATGTCAGAGCCAGGACTTGAACCTGCAGCCTCCTGATTCCCAGGCAGGCTCTGTACCCAGTGAGCCACTGTGAATGCTGTTCTTAAAAGGCCGAATAGGTAATGACAGAAGAGCCAGAGACTTGTTTCCATTGTGGTTCATAAACATTCGAACGTCTAGAGATAAACAACAGCAAAAGAAACAATAGACAAATCTCCTGTTATTTTATTTTTTGTATTTTATTTTTGTATCAATGTTGTACTCAAAGGGAACAGCAGACTGTGTTGTGGCAGGTAGCAAGTAGATCAGTGACTTAGCACACTGGCTGCATGATCTGGAGATTGTGGGATCAAACCCCACTCAAATGTTTACTTGCCAAAATCTGCCATTGACCCCCATTCTGAATTTCTCAAATTTAAAAGCACTATATTTCTAAAACGATGAAACATTTCAAAGATTCCTTTTCAGGCAAACATGTCCACCGTAAGATGAACCTAAATAGGTTTGAATGGGGTTTCTAGGTGTAAGTATGTAGGACTAGTAGCATGCCAAAGTTTGTGCTATTGCCATTGGGAATGCATTGGGCGTTTAACTTAAATAACTCAGAAACTACAAAACATTTCAAAGTAAAAAGTTCCAGCATGTGTCTCCACAGAAAGCTGAATTATAAAAAGTGTGAATGGAGTTTCTAGGTGAAAGTGCTTTTTTGACGTGCCAATATCTGCCATTGAGCCCCATTGTAAATGTCTCAAATTTGAAAGCACTATATTTCTAAAACGATGAAACATTTCAAAGATTCCTTTTCAGGCAAACATGTCCACCGTAAGATGAACCTAAATAGGTTTGAATGGGGTTTCTAGGTGTAAGTATGTAGGACTAGTAGCATGCCAAAGTTTGTGCTATTGCCATTGGGAATGCATTGGGCGTTTAACTTAAATAACTCAGAAACTACAAAACATTTCAAAGTAAAAAGTTCCAGCATGTGTCTCCACAGTAAGCTGAATTATAAAATGTGTGAATGGAGTTTCTAGGTGAAAGTTTTTTTGACGTGCCACTATCTGCCATTATACATTTCTCAAATTTAAAGCACTATATTTCTAAAACTATGAAACATTTCAAAGATTCCTTTTCAGGCAAACATGTCCACCGTAAGATGAACCTAAATAGGTTTGAATGGGGATTCTAGGTGTAAGTATGTAGGACTAGTAGCATGCCAAAGTTATGATTTTTTTCGGACGGCATACTTTAGCATGTCGTTTTTCGTGATTTTGGACTATTTGAAAAAAAGATGAAAATCATGAAAAAACGACATACTATAGTTCATGGTTTCGGACGGCATACTATAGCATGTCGTTTTTCATGATTTTGGAGGATTTGAAAAAAAGATGAAAATCATGAAAAAACGACATACTATAGTCCATGGTTTGGGACGGCATAATATATTTTGTCATATATTCATGATTTTGGGACACTATGTCAGAGCCAGGACTTGAACCTGCAGCCTCCTGATTCCCAGGCAGGCTCTGTACCCAGTGAGCCACTGTGAATGCTGTTCTTAAAAGGCCGAATAGGTAATGACAGAAGAGCCAGAGACTTGTTTCCATTGTGGTTCATAAACATTCGAACGTCTAGAGATAAACAACAGCAAAAGAAACAATAGACAAATCTCCTGTTATTTTATTTTTTGTATTTTATTTTTGTATCAATGTTGTACTCAAAGGGAACAGCAGACTGTGTTGTGGCAGGTAGCAAGTAGATCAGTGACTTAGCACACTGGCTGCATGATCTGGAGATTGTGGGATCAAACCCCACTCAAATGTTTACTTGCCAAAATCTGCCATTGACCCCCATTCTGAATTTCTCAAATTTAAAAGCACTATATTTCTAAAACGATGAAACATTTCAAAGATTCCTTTTCAGGCAAACATGTCCACCGTAAGATGAACCTAAATAGGTTTGAATGGGGTTTCTAGTTGTAAGTATGTAGGACTAGTAGCATGCCAAAGTTTGTGCTATTGCCATTGGGAATGCATTGGGCGTTTAACTTAAATAACTCAGAAACTACAAAACATTTCAAAGTAAAAAGTTCCAGCATGTGTCTCCACAGAAAGCTGAATTATAAAAAGTGTGAATGGAGTTTCTAGGTGAAAGTGCTTTTTTGACGTGCCAATATCTGCCATTGAGCCCCATTGTAAATGTCTCACATTTGAAAGCACTATATTTCTAAAACGATGAAACATTTCAAAGATTCCTTTTCAGGCAAACATGTCCACCGTAAGATGAACCTAAATAGGTTTGAATGGGGTTTCTAGGTGTAAGTATGTAGAACTAGTAGCATGCCAAAGTTTGTGCTATTGCCATTGGGAATGCATTGGGCGTTTAACTTAAATAACTCAGAAACTACAAAACATTTCAAAGTAAAAAGTTCCAGCATGTGTCTCCACAGTAAGCTGAATTTTAAAAAGTGTGAATGGAGTTTCTAGGTGAAAGTTCTTTTGACGTGCCACTATCTGCCATTATAAATTTCTCAAATTTAAAGCACTATATTTCTAAAACGATGAAACATTTCAAAGATTCCTTTTCAGGCAAACATGTCCACCGTAAGATGAACCTAAATAGGTTTGAATGGGGATTCTAGGTGTAAGTATGTAGGACTAGTAGCATGCCAAAGTTATGATTTTTTTCGGACGGCATACTATAGCATGTCGTTTTTCGTGATTTTGGACTATTTGAAAAAAAGATGAAAATCATGAAAAAACGACATACTATAGTTCATGGTTTCGGACGGCATACTATAGCATGTCGTTTTTCATGATTTTGGAGGATTTGAAAAAAAGATGAAAATCATGAAAAAACGACATACTATAGTCCATGGTTTGGGACGGCATAATATATTTTGTCATATATTCATGATTTTGGGACACTATGTCAGAGCCAGGACTTGAACCTGCAGCCTCCTGATTCCCAGGCAGGCTCTGTACCCAGTGAGCCACTGTGAATGCTGTTCTTAAAAGGCCGAATAGGTAATGACAGAAGAGCCAGAGACTTGTTTCCATTGTGGTTCATAAACATTCGAACGTCTAGAGATAAACAACAGCAAAAGAAACAATAGACAAATCTCCTGTTATTTTATTTTTTGTATTTTATTTTTGTATCAATGTTGTACTCAAAGGGAACAGCAGACTGTGTTGTGGCAGGTAGCAAGTAGATCAGTGACTTAGCACACTGGCTGCATGATCTGGAGATTGTGGGATCAAACCCCACTCAAATGTTTACTTGCCAAAATCTGCCATTGACCCCCATTCTGAATTTCTCAAATTTAAAAGCACTATATTTCTAAAACGATGAAACATTTCAAAGATTCCTTTTCAGGCAAACATGTCCACCGTAAGATGAACCTAAATAGGTTTGAATGGGGTTTCTAGGTGTAAGTATGTAGGACTAGTATCATGCCAAAGTTTGTGCTATTGCCATTGGGAATGCATTGGGCGTTTAACTTAAATAACTCAGAAACTACAAAACATTTCAAAGTAAAAAGTTCCAGCATGTGTCTCCACAGAAAGCTGAATTATAAAAAGTGTGAATGGAGTTTCTAGGTGAAAGTGCTTTTTTTACGTGCCAATATCTGCCATTGAGCCCCATTGTAAATGTCTCACATTTGAAAGCACTATATTTCTAAAACGATGAAACATTTCAAAGATTCCTTTTCAGGCAAACATGTCCACCGTAAGATGAACCTAAATAGGTTTGAATGGGGTTTCTAGGTGTAAGTATGTAGAACTAGTAGCATGCCAAAGTTTGTGCTATTGCCATTGGGAATGCATTGGGCGTTTAACTTAAATAACTCAGAAACTACAAAACATTTCAAAGTAAAAAGTTCCAGCATGTGTCTCCACAGTAAGCTGAATTTTAAAAAGTGTGAATGGAGTTTCTAGGTGAAAGTTCTTTTGACGTGCCACTATCTGCCATTATAAATTTCTCAAATTTAAAGCACTATATTTCTAAAACGATGAAACATTTCAAAGATTCCTTTTCAGGCAAACATGTCCACCGTAAGATGAACCTAAATAGGTTTGAATGGGGTTTCTAGGTGTAAGTATGTAGGACTAGTAGCATGCCAAAGTTTGTGCTATTGCCATTAGGAATGCATTGGGCGTTTAACTTAAATAACTCAGAAACTACAAAACATTTCAAAGTAAAAAGTTCCAGCATGTGTCTCCACAGAAAGCTGAATTATAAAAAGTGTGAATGGAGTTTCTAGGTGAAAGTGCTTTTTTGACGTGCCAATATCTGCCATTGAGCCCCATTGTAAATGTCTCACATTTGAAAGCACTATATTTCTAAAACGATGAAACATTTCAAAGATTCCTTTTCAGGCAAACATGTCCACCGTAAGATGAACCTAAATAGGTTTGAATGGGGTTTCTAGGTGTAAGTATGTAGAACTAGTAGCATGCCAAAGTTTGTGCTATTGCCATTGGGAATGCATTGGGCGTTTAACTTAAATAACTCAGAAACTACAAAACATTTCAAAGTAAAAAGTTCCAGCATGTGTCTCCACAGTAAGCTGAATTATAAAAAGTGTGAATGGAGTTTCTAGGTGAAAGTTCTTTTGACGTGCCACTATCTGCCATTATAAATTTCTCAAATTTAAAGCACTATATTTCTAAAACGATGAAACATTTCAAAGATTCCTTTTCAGGCAAACATGTCCACCGTAAGATGAACCTAAATAGGTTTGAATGGGGTTTCTAGGTGTAAGTATGTAGGACTAGTAGCATGCCAAAGTTTGTGCTATTGCCATTGGGAATGCATTGGGCGTTTAACTTAAATAACTCAGAAACGACAAAACATTTCAAAGTAAAAAGTTCCAGCATGTGTCTCCACAGAAAGCTGAATTATAAAAAGTGTGAATGGAGTTTCTAGGTGAAAGTGCTTTTTTGACGTGCCAATATCTGCCATTGAGCCCCATTGTAAATGTCTCAAATTTGAAAGCACTATATTTCTAAAACGATGAAACATTTCAAAGATTCCTTTTCAGGCAAACATGTCCACCGTAAGATGAACCTAAATAGGTTTGAATGGGGTTTCTAGGTGTAAGTATGTAGGACTAGTAGCATGCCAAAGTTTGTGCTATTGCCATTGGGAATGCATTGGGCGTTTAACTTAAATAACTCAGAAACTACAAAACATTTCAAAGTAAAAAGTTCCAGCATGTGTCTCCACAGAAAGCTGAATTATAAAAAGTGTGAATGGAGTTTCTAGGTGAAAGTGCTTTTTTGACGTGCCAATATCTGCCATTGAGCCCCATTGTAAATGTCTCAAATTTGAAAGCACTATATTTCTAAAACGATGAAACATTTAAAAGATTCCTTTTCAGGCAAACATGTCCACCGTAAGATGAACCTAAATAGGTTTGAATGGGGTTTCTAGGTGTAAGTATGTAGGACTAGTAGCATGCTAAAGTTTGTGCTATTGCCATTGGGAATGCATTGGGCGTTTAACTTAAATAACTCAGAAACTACAAAACATTTCAAAGTAAAAAGTTCCAGCATGTGTCTCCACAGTAAGCTGAATTATAAAATGTGTGAATGGAGTTTCTAGGTGAAAGTTTTTTTGACGTGCCACTATCTGCCATTATAAATTTCTCAAATTTAAAGCACTATATTTCTAAAACTATGAAACATTTCAAAGATTCCTTTTCAGGCAAACATGTCCACCGTAAGATGAACCTAAATAGGTTTGAATGGGGTTTCTAGGTGTAAGTATGTAGGACTAGTAGCATGCCAAAGTTTGTGCTATTGCCATTGGGAATGCATTGGGCGTTTAACTTAAATAACTCAGAAACTACAAAACATTTCAAAGTAAAAAGTTCCAGCATGTGTCTCCACAGTAAGCTGAATTATAAAATGTGTGAATGGAGTTTCTAGGTGAAAGTTTTTTTGACGTGCCACTATCTGCCATTATACATTTCTCAAATTTAAAGCACTATATTTCTAAAACTATGAAACATTTCAAAGATTCCTTTTCAGGCAAACATGTCCACCGTAAGATGAACCTAAATAGGTTTGAATGGGGATTCTAGGTGTAAGTATGTAGGACTAGTAGCATGCCAAAGTTATGATTTTTTTCGGACGGCATACTTTAGCATGTCGTTTTTCGTGATTTTGGACTATTTGAAAAAAAGATGAAAATCATGAAAAAACGACATACTATAGTTCATGGTTTCGGACGGCATACTATAGCATGTCGTTTTTCATGATTTTGGAGGATTTGAAAAAAAGATGAAAATCATGAAAAAACGACATACTATAGTCCATGGTTTGGGACGGCATAATATATTTTGTCATATATTCATGATTTTGGGACACTATGTCAGAGCCAGGACTTGAACCTGCAGCCTCCTGATTCCCAGGCAGGCTCTGTACCCAGTGAGCCACTGTGAATGCTGTTCTTAAAAGGCCGAATAGGTAATGACAGAAGAGCCAGAGACTTGTTTCCATTGTGGTTCATAAACATTCGAACGTCTAGAGATAAACAACAGCAAAAGAAACAATAGACAAATCTCCTGTTATTTTATTTTTTGTATTTTATTTTTGTATCAATGTTGTACTCAAAGGGAACAGCAGACTGTGTTGTGGCAGGTAGCAAGTAGATCAGGGACTTAGCACACTGGCTGCATGATCTGGAGATTGTGGGATCAAACCCCACTCAAATGTTTACTTGCCAAAATCTGCCATTGACCCCCATTCTGAATTTCTCAAATTTAAAAGCACTATATTTCTAAAACGATGAAACATTTCAAAGATTCCTTTTCAGGCAAACATGTCCACCGTAAGATGAACCTAAATAGGTTTGAATGGGGTTTCTAGTTGTAAGTATGTAGGACTAGTAGCATGCCAAAGTTTGTGCTATTGCCATTGGGAATGCATTGGGCGTTTAACTTAAATAACTCAGAAACTACAAAACATTTCAAAGTAAAAAGTTCCAGCATGTGTCTCCACAGAAAGCTGAATTATAAAAAGTGTGAATGGAGTTTCTAGGTGAAAGTGCTTTTTTGACGTGCCAATATCTGCCATTGAGCCCCATTGTAAATGTCTCACATTTGAAAGCACTATATTTCTAAAACGATGAAACATTTCAAAGATTCCTTTTCAGGCAAACATGTCCACCGTAAGATGAACCTAAATAGGTTTGAATGGGGTTTCTAGGTGTAAGTATGTAGAACTAGTAGCATGCCAAAGTTTGTGCTATTGCCATTGGGAATGCATTGGGCGTTTAACTTAAATAACTCAGAAACTACAAAACATTTCAAAGTAAAAAGTTCCAGCATGTGTCTCCACAGTAAGCTGAATTTTAAAAAGTGTGAATGGAGTTTCTAGGTGAAAGTTCTTTTGACGTGCCACTATCTGCCATTATAAATTTCTCAAATTTAAAGCACTATATTTCTAAAACGATGAAACATTTCAAAGATTCCTTTTCAGGCAAACATGTCCACCGTAAGATGAACCTAAATAGGTTTGAATGGGGATTCTAGGTGTAAGTATGTAGGACTAGTAGCATGCCAAAGTTATGATTTTTTTCGGACGGCATACTATAGCATGTCGTTTTTCGTGATTTTGGACTATTTGAAAAAAAGATGAAAATCATGAAAAAACGACATACTATAGTTCATGGTTTCGGACGGCATACTATAGCATGTCGTTTTTCATGATTTTGGAGGATTTGAAAAAAAGATGAAAATCATGAAAAAACGACATACTATAGTCCATGGTTTGGGACGGCATAATATATTTTGTCATATATTCATGATTTTGGGACACTATGTCAGAGCCAGGACTTGAACCTGCAGCCTCCTGATTCCCAGGCAGGCTCTGTACCCAGTGAGCCACTGTGAATGCTGTTCTTAAAAGGCCGAATAGGTAATGACAGAAGAGCCAGAGACTTGTTTCCATTGTGGTTCATAAACATTCGAACGTCTAGAGATAAACAACAGCAAAAGAAACAATAGACAAATCTCCTGTTATTTTATTTTTTGTATTTTATTTTTGTATCAATGTTGTACTCAAAGGGAACAGCAGACTGTGTTGTGGCAGGTAGCAAGTAGATCAGTGACTTAGCACACTGGCTGCATGATCTGGAGATTGTGGGATCAAACCCCACTCAAATGTTTACTTGCCAAAATCTGCCATTGACCCCCATTCTGAATTTCTCAAATTTAAAAGCACTATATTTCTAAAACGATGAAACATTTCAAAGATTCCTTTTCAGGCAAACATGTCCACCGTAAGATGAACCTAAATAGGTTTGAATGGGGTTTCTAGGTGTAAGTATGTAGGACTAGTATCATGCCAAAGTTTGTGCTATTGCCATTGGGAATGCATTGGGCGTTTAACTTAAATAACTCAGAAACTACAAAACATTTCAAAGTAAAAAGTTCCAGCATGTGTCTCCACAGAAAGCTGAATTATAAAAAGTGTGAATGGAGTTTCTAGGTGAAAGTGCTTTTTTTACGTGCCAATATCTGCCATTGAGCCCCATTGTAAATGTCTCACATTTGAAAGCACTATATTTCTAAAACGATGAAACATTTCAAAGATTCCTTTTCAGGCAAACATGTCCACCGTAAGATGAACCTAAATAGGTTTGAATGGGGTTTCTAGGTGTAAGTATGTAGAACTAGTAGCATGCCAAAGTTTGTGCTATTGCCATTGGGAATGCATTGGGCGTTTAACTTAAATAACTCAGAAACTACAAAACATTTCAAAGTAAAAAGTTCCAGCATGTGTCTCCACAGTAAGCTGAATTTTAAAAAGTGTGAATGGAGTTTCTAGGTGAAAGTTCTTTTGACGTGCCACTATCTGCCATTATAAATTTCTCAAATTTAAAGCACTATATTTCTAAAACGATGAAACATTTCAAAGATTCCTTTTCAGGCAAACATGTCCACCGTAAGATGAACCTAAATAGGTTTGAATGGGGTTTCTAGGTGTAAGTATGTAGGACTAGTAGCATGCCAAAGTTTGTGCTATTGCCATTAGGAATGCATTGGGCGTTTAACTTAAATAACTCAGAAACTACAAAACATTTCAAAGTAAAAAGTTCCAGCATGTGTCTCCACAGAAAGCTGAATTATAAAAAGTGTGAATGGAGTTTCTAGGTGAAAGTGCTTTTTTGACGTGCCAATATCTGCCATTGAGCCCCATTGTAAATGTCTCACATTTGAAAGCACTATATTTCTAAAACGATGAAACATTTCAAAGATTCCTTTTCAGGCAAACATGTCCACCGTAAGATGAACCTAAATAGGTTTGAATGGGGTTTCTAGGTGTAAGTATGTAGAACTAGTAGCATGCCAAAGTTTGTGCTATTGCCATTGGGAATGCATTGGGCGTTTAACTTAAATAACTCAGAAACTACAAAACATTTCAAAGTAAAAAGTTCCAGCATGTGTCTCCACAGTAAGCTGAATTTTAAAAAGTGTGAATGGAGTTTCTAGGTGAAAGTTCTTTTGACGTGCCACTATCTGCCATTATAAATTTCTCAAATTTAAAGCACTATATTTCTAAAACGATGAAACATTTCAAAGATTCCTTTTCAGGCAAACATGTCCACCGTAAGATGAACCTAAATAGGTTTGAATGGGGATTCTAGGTGTAAGTATGTAGGACTAGTAGCATGCCAAAGTTATGATTTTTTTCGGACGGCATACTATAGCATGTCGTTTTTCGTGATTTTGGACTATTTGAAAAAAAGATGAAAATCATGAAAAAACGACATACTATAGTTCATGGTTTCGGACGGCATACTATAGCATGTCGTTTTTCATGATTTTGGAGGATTTGAAAAAAAGATGAAAATCATGAAAAAACGACATACTATAGTCCATGGTTTGGGACGGCATAATATATTTTGTCATATATTCATGATTTTGGGACACTATGTCAGAGCCAGGACTTGAACCTGCAGCCTCCTGATTCCCAGGCAGGCTCTGTACCCAGTGAGCCACTGTGAATGCTGTTCTTAAAAGGCCGAATAGGTAATGACAGAAGAGCCAGAGACTTGTTTCCATTGTGGTTCATAAACATTCGAACGTCTAGAGATAAACAACAGCAAAAGAAACAATAGACAAATCTCCTGTTATTTTATTTTTTGTATTTTATTTTTGTATCAATGTTGTACTCAAAGGGAACAGCAGACTGTGTTGTGGCAGGTAGCAAGTAGATCAGTGACTTAGCACACTGGCTGCATGATCTGGAGATTGTGGGATCAAACCCCACTCAAATGTTTACTTGCCAAAATCTGCCATTGACCCCCATTCTGAATTTCTCAAATTTAAAAGCACTATATTTCTAAAACGATGAAACATTTCAAAGATTCCTTTTCAGGCAAACATGTCCACCGTAAGATGAACCTAAATAGGTTTGAATGGGGTTTCTAGGTGTAAGTATGTAGGACTAGTATCATGCCAAAGTTTGTGCTATTGCCATTGGGAATGCATTGGGCGTTTAACTTAAATAACTCAGAAACTACAAAACATTTCAAAGTAAAAAGTTCCAGCATGTGTCTCCACAGAAAGCTGAATTATAAAAAGTGTGAATGGAGTTTCTAGGTGAAAGTGCTTTTTTTACGTGCCAATATCTGCCATTGAGCCCCATTGTAAATGTCTCACATTTGAAAGCACTATATTTCTAAAACGATGAAACATTTCAAAGATTCCTTTTCAGGCAAACATGTCCACCGTAAGATGAACCTAAATAGGTTTGAATGGGGTTTCTAGGTGTAAGTATGTAGAACTAGTAGCATGCCAAAGTTTGTGCTATTGCCATTGGGAATGCATTGGGCGTTTAACTTAAATAACTCAGAAACTACAAAACATTTCAAAGTAAAAAGTTCCAGCATGTGTCTCCACAGTAAGCTGAATTTTAAAAAGTGTGAATGGAGTTTCTAGGTGAAAGTTCTTTTGACGTGCCACTATCTGCCATTATAAATTTCTCAAATTTAAAGCACTATATTTCTAAAACGATGAAACATTTCAAAGATTCCTTTTCAGGCAAACATGTCCACCGTAAGATGAACCTAAATAGGTTTGAATGGGGTTTCTAGGTGTAAGTATGTAGGACTAGTAGCATGCCAAAGTTTGTGCTATTGCCATTAGGAATGCATTGGGCGTTTAACTTAAATAACTCAGAAACTACAAAACATTTCAAAGTAAAAAGTTCCAGCATGTGTCTCCACAGAAAGCTGAATTATAAAAAGTGTGAATGGAGTTTCTAGGTGAAAGTGCTTTTTTGACGTGCCAATATCTGCCATTGAGCCCCATTGTAAATGTCTCAAATTTGAAAGCACTATATTTCTAAAACGATGAAACATTTCAAAGATTACTTTTCAGGCAAACATGTCCACCGTAAGATGAACCTAAATAGGTTTGAATGGGGTTTCTAGGTGTAAGTATGTAGGACTAGTAGCATGCCAAAGTTTGTGCTATTGCCATTGGGAATGCATTGGGCGTTTAACTTAAATAACTCAGAAACTACAAAACATTTCAAAGTAAAAAGTTCCAGCATGTGTCTCCACAGTAAGCTGAATTATAAAAAGTGTGAATGGAGTTTCTAGGTGAAAGTTCTTTTGACGTGCCACTATCTGCCATTATAAATTTCTCAAATTTAAAGCACTATATTTCTAAAACGATGAAACATTTCAAAGATTCCTTTTCAGGCAAACATGTCCACCGTAAGATGAACCTAAATAGGTTTGAATGGGGTTTCTAGGTGTAAGTATGTAGGACTAGTAGCATGCCAAAGTTTGTGCTATTGCCATTGGGAATGCATTGGGCGTTTAACTTAAATAACTCAGAAACGACAAAACATTTCAAAGTAAAAAGTTCCAGCATGTGTCTCCACAGAAAGCTGAATTATAAAAAGTGTGAATGGAGTTTCTAGGTGAAAGTGCTTTTTTGACGTGCCAATATCTGCCATTGAGCCCCATTGTAAATGTCTCAAATTTGAAAGCACTATATTTCTAAAACGATGAAACATTTAAAAGATTCCTTTTCAGGCAAACATGTCCACCGTAAGATGAACCTAAATAGGTTTGAATGGGGTTTCTAGGTGTAAGTATGTAGGACTAGTAGCATGCTAAAGTTTGTGCTATTGCCATTGGGAATGCATTGGGCGTTTAACTTAAATAACTCAGAAACTACAAAACATTTCAAAGTAAAAAGTTCCAGCATGTGTCTCCACAGTAAGCTGAATTATAAAATGTGTGAATGGAGTTTCTAGGTGAAAGTTTTTTTGACGTGCCACTATCTGCCATTATAAATTTCTCAAATTTAAAGCACTATATTTCTAAAACTATGAAACATTTCAAAGATTCCTTTTCAGGCAAACATGTCCACCGTAAGATGAACCTAAATAGGTTTGAATGGGGATTCTAGGTGTAAGTATGTAGGACTAGTAGCATGCCAAAGTTATAATTTCTTTCGGACGGCATACTATAGCATGTCGTTTTTCGTGATTTTGGACTATTTGAAAAAAAGATGAAAATCATGAAAAAACGACATACTATAGTTCATGGTTTCGGACGGCATACTATAGCATGTCGTTTTTCGTGATTTTGGACTATTTGAAAAAAAGATGAAAATCATGAAAAAACGACATACGTATAGTTCATGGTTTCGGACGGCATACTATAGCATGTCGTTTTTCATGATTTTGGACTATTTGAAAAAAAGATGAAAATCATGAAAAAACGACATACTATAGTCCATGGTTTGGGACGGCATAATATATTTTGTCATATTTTCATGATTTTGGGACACTATGTCAGAGCCAGGACTTGAACCTGCAGCCTCCTGATTCCCAGGCAGGCTCTGTACCCAGTGAGCCACTGTGCATGCTGTTCTTAAAAGGCCGAATAGATAATGACAAAAGAGCCAGAGACTTGTTTCCATTGTGGTTCTTAAACATTCGAACGTCTAGAGATAAACAACAGCAAAAGAAACAATAGACAAATCTCCTGTTATTTTATTTTTTGTATTTTATTTTTGTATCAATGTTGTACTCAAAGGGAACAGCAGACTGTGTTGTGGCAGTTAGCAAGTAGATCAGTGACTTAGCACACTGGCTGCATGATCTGGAGATTGTGGGTTCAAACCCCACTCAAATGTTTACTTGCCAAAATCTGCCATTGACCCCCATTCTGAATTTCTCAAATTTAAAAGCACTATATTTCTAAAACGATGAAACATTTCAAAGATTCCTTTTCAGGCACCGTAAGATGAACCTAAATAGGTTTGAATGGGGTTTCTAGGTGTAAGTATGTAGGACTAGTAGCATGCCAAAGTTTGTGCTATTGCCATTGGGAATGCATTGGGCGTTTAACTTAAATAACTCAGAAACTACAAAACATTTCAAAGTAAAAAGTTCCAGCATGTGTCTCCACAGAAAGCTGAATTATAAAAAGTGTGAATGGAGTTTCTAGGTGAAAGTGCTTTTTTGACGTGCCAATATCTGCCATTGAGCCCCATTGTAAATGTCTCAAATTTAAAAGCACTATATTTCTAAAACGATGAAACATTTCAAAGATTCCTTTTCAGGCAAACATGTCCACCGTAAGATGAACCTAAATAGGTTTGAATGGGGTTTCTAGGTGTAAGTATGTAGGACTAGTAGCATGCCAAAGTTTGTGCTATTGCCATTGGGAATGCATTGGGCGTTTAACTTAAATAACTCAGAAACTACAAAACATTTCAAAGTAAAAAGTTCCAGCATGTGTCTCCACAGAAAGCTGAATTATAAAAAGTGTGAATGGAGTTTCTAGGTGAAAGTGCTTTTTTGACGTGCCAATATCTGCCATTGAGCCCCATTGTAAATGTCTCAAATTTGAAAGCACTATATTTCTAAAACGATGAAACATTTCAAAGATTCCTTTTCAGGCAAACATGTCCAACGTAATATGAACCTAAATAGGTTTGAATGGGGTTTCTAGGTGTAAGTATGTAGGACTAGTAGCATGCCAAAGTTTGTGCTATTGCCATTGGGAATGCATTGGGCGTTTAACTTAAATAACTCAGAAACTACAAAACATTTCATAGTAAAAAGTTCCAGCATGTGTCTCCACAGAAAGCTGAATTATAAAAACTGTGAATGGAGTTTCTAGGTGAAAGTGATTTTTTTGACATGCCAATAGCTGCCATTGAGCCCCATTATAACTTTCTCAAATTTGAAAGCACTATATTTCTAAAACTATGAAACGCTTCAAAGATTCCTTTTCAGGCAAACATGTCCGCCGCAAGATGAACCTAAATATTGTTGAATGGGGTTTCTAGGTGTAAGTATGTAGGACTAGTAGCATGCCAAAGTTTGTGGTATTGCCATTGAGAATGCATTGGGCGTTTAAGTTAAATAACTCAGAAACTACAAAACATTTCAAAGTAAAAAGTTCCAGCATGTGTCTCCACAGTAAGCTGAATTATAAAAACTGTGAATGGAGTTTCTAGGTGAAAGTGATTTTTTGACGTTCCAATAGCTGCCATTGAGCCCCATTATAACTTTCTCAAATTTGAAAGCACTATATTTCTAAAACTATGAAACGCTTCAAAGATTCCTTTTCAGGCAAACATGTCCACCGTAAGGTGAACCTAAATAGGTTCGTATGGGGTTTTAGGTGTAAGTATGTAGGACTAGTAGCATGCCAAAGTTTGTGCTATTGCCATTGGGAATGCATTGGGCGTTTAACTTAAATAACTCAGAAACTACAAAACATTTCAAAGTAAAACGTTCCAGCATGTGTCTCCACAGAAAGCTGAATTATAAAAACTGTGAATGGAGTTTCTAGGTGAAAGTGATTTTTTGACGTGCCAATAGCTGCCATTGAGCCCCATTATAACTTTCTCAAATTTGAAAGCACTATATTTCTAAAACTTTGAAACGCTTCAAAGATTCCTTTTCAGGCAAACATGTCCACCGTAAGGTGAACCTAAATAGGTTTGAATGGGGTTTCTAGGTGTAAGTATGTAGGACTAGTAGCATGCCAAAGTTTGTGCTATTGACATTGGGAATGCATTGGGCGTTTAACTTAAATAACTCAGAAACTACAAAACATTTCATAGTAAAAAGTTCCAGCATGTGTCTCCACAGAAAGCTGAATTATAAAAACTGTGAATGGAGTTTCTAGGTGAAAGTGATTTTTTTGACATGCCAATAGCTGCCATTGAGCCCCATTATAACTTTCTCAAATTTGAAAGCACTATATTTCTAAAACTATGAAACGCTTCAAAGATTCCTTTTCAGGCAAACATGTCCGCCGCAAGATGAACCTAAATATTGTTGAATGGGGTTTCTAGGTGTAAGTATGTAGGACTAGTAGCATGCCAAAGTTTGTGGTATTGCCATTGAGAATGCATTGGGCGTTTAAGTTAAATAACTCAGAAACTACAAAACATTTCAAAGTAAAAAGTTCCAGCATTTGTCTCCACAGTAAGCTGAATTATAAAAACTGTGAATGGAGTTTCTAGGTGAAAGTGATTTTTTGACGTTCCAATAGCTGCCATTGAGCCCCATTATAACTTTCTCAAATTTGAAAGCACTATATTTCTAAAACTATGAAACGCTTCAAAGATTCCTTTTCAGGCAAACATGTCCACCGTAAGGTGAACCTAAATAGGTTCGTATGGGGTTTTAGGTGTAAGTATGTAGGACTAGTAGCATGCCAAAGTTTGTGCTATTGCCATTGGGAATGCATTGGGCGTTTAACTTAAATAACTCAGAAACTACAAAACATTTCAAAGTAAAACGTTCCAGCATGTGTCTCCACAGAAAGCTGAATTATAAAAACTGTGAATGGAGTTTCTAGGTGAAAGTGATTTTTTGACGTGCCAATAGCTGCCATTGAGCCCCATTATAACTTTCTCAAATTTGAAAGCACTATATTTCTAAAACTATGAAACGCTTCAAAGATTCCTTTTCAGGCAAACATGTCCACCGTAAGGTGAACCTAAATAGGTTCGTATGGGGTTTCTAGGTGTAAGTATGTAGGACTAGTAGCATGCCAAAGTTTGTGCTATTGCCATTGAGAATGCATTGGGCGTTTAAGTTAAATAACTCAGAAACTACAAAACATTTAAAAGTAAAAAGTTCCAGCATGTGTCTCCACAGTAAGCTGAATTATAAAAAGTGTGAATGGAGTTTCTAAGGGAAAGTGAGTTGATGTGCACGCCCTTCCAACAGTCATTAAGACATGCGAATCCCTTGACTCCTTCAAAATCGCTCTCAAAGGGCACCTACGGACAGCTGCAATTCGAAACTGGCACACGTAAAATCTGAATCCCCCACCCACCCCCTTCTTCCCCTCACTGTATATATATATATGTTTTCCCTTTTGACCTCCTCTATGATGATTTCCTGTTTTTTGGCTATATATAAGCTTATATTTGTACGTCTCTAAATGTTATGAATTGAAAATGGTGGACCCTCTTGTAAACAAGTGTAATACTTTATGGTGTCGTGCACTCAGTTAACTTAACTGTACTTGAAATGTAGCCTACTGTAATTCTGCAACCTGTTAATAAATACTTCAAAATCAATCAAAAAACCTTAGTCTGACTGAGTGAGATTTCCTGGCGCTTTTAACAGTATGTTGGCTGGAATGGCTTAGGGTCGACGACAGAGTACAGCAACTTGCAATGGGTCTGGTCCACAAGATTCGATACACCACCAAGATACCCATGTACCTGTCTAGATACTTCCTTAATGTTAACGAAGTCCACACCCACAACACCAGAGGGAGTGCAACGAACCATGTACAACCCAGATTCGGCACAAACAAGGGACTAAATTCTTTTCGCTCCTATGCCACCAAAATGTGGAACGCCCTACCAACTGTCATTAAGACATGCGAATCCCTTGACTCCTTCAAAACCGCTCTCAAAGGGCACCTACGGATGGCTGCAATTCGAAACTGGCCCCCGTAAAATCTGAATCCCCCCCCCGCCCCCCCCTTTTTTCCCCTCACTGTATATATTTCTTTTCCCTTTTTACCTCCTTTTTGATGAATTCCTGTTCTGTCTATAGAAGTGTCTATTTGTACGTCTCTAAATGTTTTGATGATTTGAACATGGTGGACCCTGTTGGAAACAAGTGTAATGCTTAATTGGGTCGTCCACTCACAGTTAACAGCCTTTGTATTGAGTTTGTGCTTGAAATGTACTGTAATTCTGCAAACTGTTAATAAATTCTTCAATCAATCAATCAATCAATCAATGTTTTAACAGCGGGCGACAGGCAGACACATTTTCCGGAAGTGCATTATTTGTCAATGGGACCCGGCAACTACTGGCGATAGCAGGCGAAGGTCGAAAAGTGGGCGGAGGAACATCGGCCAAGAAGATAAAAATAACTCATCTTTTGGGCGATAGTGGGACAATAGCCAATTAAATTCAAGCGTCGCTCGCCGTTGTTCTCCCGCTGTTAAAACGCACTGTAACTTCTTCTTTCTTCAAAGTAAAGTTTCAGAGTAATTATCAGAGTGGGATTTGAACCCTCAACATCTGGATCATGTGGACAGCCACTTAACACATTGAGCTACCAGGCTAACTGTGTTCTGTCATGGTTTCTCCTCTGTAGTATCCGATTAACATCCATGATAACACTTAAATGCACTAAAGACAGCTTTGATGCACAGCAAACACCATTAAAATGCTCTGTAGGCGTACAAATTAAAGACTTCAGTGGGGTTTGAACCTACAATCTCCCAATCATGTAGCTAGCATCCTACCCACTGCCCTACTTGTTACCTGCCCTAACACAGTCTTCCTTTACCCTTGAGTAACATTGATACACAAATATGAAAAAAACAGGAGATTTGTCTAGATGTTTGAATGTGTATGAACCACAATGGAAACAAGGCACTGGCTTTTCTGTCATTATCTATGATAGATTCCCCAGCCTGACAATATGTTGCCAACATCTTGACACATTTGGGTCAAAACTTCAAAGTTCAGAGCTGCTGTCCTATCACACTGAGCTGTTTAGTTGTAGTTTTCCTTCTTTTTAACTAACAACTATACACACAAAATACATATCAAGATAGTTAAAATGTTTTTTAAAACAAAAAGTCTAGGGTTTGCTGTGCTGTTGCTTGTCTTAAATGAATGTTTATGAACCAATGGAAATTATAGATTTGGCTTTTGATGAATATCAAAATAAGAACATAATGGTTGTAAAAACAGAAAATCTAAAATTTGCCACAGACAAGCTAGGACAAGTCTTTACCACGGACACATGTGTACTCTCAAGACTTGATGCTTGTGTGTGACGCTGCAGTATGATCATGTAAGGGCGTTAATTTACGGGAAAACACAAAGTTAGAATATGGAGATAAGTTTCTGCCTGTTTCAGCAACAATATTCAAGAACACATTTACAGCACATCCTCTGGTTTCTGTGTTGAGCTTGAAATCATTGAAAGGAGTAAATTAAGGCTTGTGACACACTTTGAATGCTGCAACCTTTATTTATTTATTTTATTTAATGTATTTATTTAAACTGCATTTAGAGCACGTCGTCTTCCTCAGATTACAACGTGGTGTGCTGATCCTTCGTCTCCATGTCGGCCAACCCCTGGACAGGAAGTGATTTCACAAAAACAATCATTAGAATTTCCAAAGGAGGTGGGGTCTGAATAAGTGAGCTAGGATGTAAGGTAGAGCAGTGGTTCTCAAACTTTTTCATGTCAAGGACCCCTAAATTAATGGTTAAAAATGTAAAAACAATAGTCAAACATTTTCAAAGAATGTCAAGATTTTTTTCAAAATAGATGGCCCCACTTTGAGAACCCTGCGCTTTAGACCTCATACCACCATAACTCTGAAAGTGTTGGTTCCATTTGTACACATTCAAAGTTACACCACATCAGTGTTCCTATTCCTAACTATCCATCATTTATCTGGGGGACACCCTGGAACCTACTCAAGGACCCCTGGGGGTCCACAGACCCGACTTTGAGAACCACTGAGGTAGAGCATAGATAACGTCACTCAAAACCTATATACACGTCATTGGCCGCTGCAGTTAATTGGAGCGACATGTATCACAGGGAAGGCGGAAGTCAAGCGGAAGTGCTGAAGGCACGCTGCCACTCAAAGTGAGTACTGTCACAGCGCGTCTTTTCCAGGACTTATCAATTCTAACGTAGCTTTATTGGCATGAGAAAACTTGCGTTTACATTGCCCCTTATTGGCCTACCGAAAGTCCCCTTCTGTGACGCACGTGGAAGCTTGACAGAAGTTTGCGTCCCTCGAAATACAGACGCCCCAGAGTTTTCTATGAGGTAGAGTCTGAAGACACAAGTGCTAGGGGATGAGGTGGAGTCTGAGGAGGTGAGTGCTAGGGGATGAGGTGAGTGCTAGGGGGTGAGGTGAGTGCTAGGGGGTGAGGTGAGTGCTAGGGGGCGAGGTAGAGTCTGAGGAGGTGAGTGCTATAGGGGGTGAGGTGGAGTCTGAAGAGGTGAGTGCTAGGGGGTGAGGTGGTGCTAGTGGTAAGGTGTAGTCTGAGGAGGTGAGTGCTAGGGGGTGAGGTGGAGTCTGAAGAGGTGAGTGCTAGGGGGTGAGGTGAGTGCTAGTGGTAAGGTGGAGTCTGAGGAGGTGAGTGCTAGGGGGTGAGGTGGAGTAGGAAGAGGTGAGTGCTAGGGGGTGAGGTGGAGTCTGAGGAGGTGAGTGGTCCTTTTTTGTGAACTTGGCCCTATACTGATTTGGATTTTGTATTTTACCTTATTCAGAACCTGACCAAAGCAGAGACGACCCAGTTTCAGAGCGAAGGGCGGATAGTGCACACTGTAAAAAAAAAAAAGAGACAAATGTTTTATCAGAAATGTTCTAAAGTAGCGGAAACAGCAGCACTTTTATTTAACCAGGCAAGGCAAGATATCGTTGGTGATTGTGCAAATATCTGATCTACAAGCAAACAATACATTGCACAGTTTTGAGCTTGTATATCTGCTATTGTCACTACATTTGTGTGACACTCTTGTATGATGTAGTAGGGCCTTAAAAAACTATGAAGAGGTGATACAAGGTTTCTGCCCGACAGCAACGATATACAACCTCTTCTTGAGGAGAGGGGAAAGAGGCCAAAAACAATGTTAAAACAATAAACACCACAATATAAAGCACAATGTAATCATTAACACCAGTGCTTCTCAACCTTTATCAGGCCGTGCCCCCGCCTGCCCCAAAATAAAAGGAAATACGTTCACTTTAACTCTGTAAATTTTACACATCAGTTAAACTGAACGCATTTCTGCAGAGCCTAAAAGTGAACTAACAGGGCACAGACACATTTGTCTGAGTGTCAACTGTCAAGTTTTAAAGCGATAAAGAGAGAATCAAAAAGTGCCCCTCGGGGGACAGGTCTCCACCAGGGCAGGTCAGGTTGTGGCCTCCTGGTGCCATTTCTTCTTACGCCTTGGATGGCAATTGGATGATTTGAGGCATTTAGTTCCAAAAATGTGTTTTGCAAAAATCCCCCTGTTGGTGGCGCTATAACAGGCCAATGTGAAAAGGGTGGGATATATTCCTCAGCCTAGTATGAAAGGCTATGAAAGATTTCACGTAAATTGCACGCTGCGTTCATGATTTGAGGCTTTTTGTTCAAAACGGGCCAATCCTCCAAACTTTGAAAGCCAATGTTAGCCAATTAGGATGGAATATGAAATATCAGACAGATCCGTCTTGAACACATGACACATCAAGGTACTTTAACAATAAAGTAACATGAATTTGTATCCACCCCCTCCTCATTTCTAACCATTTTTGAGTGTTCGGATCGCCGCCTTCTCTTTAGTGTCAAGTTTTAAAGTTCACAACAGAAGCTTGTGAGCTTGTCAATCAGCTATTTGCTCTTTCTTTTGGTAATTATTAAATATGGCCTGTACCATTATCGGTACCGGTCATTGTCAATCCTTTCATGGTATATTTAAAAGGGAAACCAGGTAACATTTAGCTTATTTCTTTATGCACTGTACTGTACGTATATAAATATTTTAGCCCGTCATTTCACATCAAGCCACTATATTATTGTGCTGGTGTGTTTCCTTTCAGAAAGACATATCCCTCTGGCTGTTGGTTTTGTTCCACCGTTTGTTGAATGTTGACATTCATCCCTTGCAGGGACGTGTTTTTCCTATGAGGGGAGGGGGGAGCTCAGCCAGAGCTCTTAAAGCTAGTGTAAGGGATTTTCTTTGGTTAAAATAAGTGTTAAAAAGCTCTATATTGTGATAGTACTCACTGCATAGTGTTTGTTGCAGTAACAGGAGTCTCCATGTCTCTCCAGCTTTTTATTAAACAGAAAATGTATTTTCAAACTGAAACTGGGATACCAATTTGATCCAACTAGGACAGAGAACACAGGGGCACAGATTAAACAAGTGTAGTGTATGTGAGGACAAAGAAATGAGCAGACAAAATTGGAACTGGAACACTATAACAATTAAGCTCATAAATGGCTACTCTCTCCTGATTGGCTGAAATTATGTCACCTACCCAAAAATGTATAGCTCTTTATTAGAGAGTCTTTGTTTACAAGTTAGTCTGATCGATTCGACAGACGGTGGGTGGATCTCAGCGGTTTGCTACGTGGCTTATTTCTAAACCTATAATGTTTTCAGATCTTTTTACTGTGCTGATTAAGTTTAAAACGAGTTGACACTGTCTGGATGTCATCTTGAATGAGTTTTTGGATGTCATCTTGAATGAGATTAAAAACGGAGTAGTTCTGTAATCACAACCAGCTGCGTTTGGAAGAATAAACTGCAGCAATGGGAATAAACCAGGTGAACGGAAAACAATTAAAATCAGCCTATCACAACCTATCATTTGTGACAATTGTCAACTAAAACGACTTTACAGATGAAATATGGCAACAGTAGTCAACAGTTATAACATGACAGTCCACTTACCACTAAGTTCCATGACTTTAGTCTCCATGTGGTCTGACCCCTCAGAAGGCCCCTCATCAAGGCCAGCTTGAAGATCGACATCTTCGCCAATGTGATCGAGACTAGCTTGCTGTTGGACCTGCTCTTCAGTGGAGTGGTCAAGATACTCATGGCTTGAAATAGTCTGAGGACTAGCCTGAAGTTCAAGGTGGATTTGGACCTCTTCACTGATGTGATCGAGGCCAGCTTGCAGATGGCCCTCTTTGGTTATGTGCTCGGGATTAGCTTGAAGATGGACCTTCTCTTCAGCGGTGTAGTCCTGATACTCTTGGTTTGAAATTGTCTGAGGGCTAGCCTGAAGTTCAACCTCATCTTCAGTGATGTGGTGGAGTTTGACCTCTTCACCGATGTGATCAAGGCCAGCTTGCTGTTGGACCTTGCCTTCAGTGGAGTGGTTAAGATACTCCTGGCTTGAAATCGTCTGAGGGCTAGTCTGAAGTTCAACCTTCTCTTCAGTGATGTGGTGGAGTTGGGCCTCTTCACTGATGTGATCGAGACAAGCTTGCAGATGGACCTCTTCAGTGATGTGATCAAGGCCAGCTTGAAGATGGACATCTTCAGTGATGTGATCAAGGCCAGCTTGAAGATGGACATCTTCACCAAAGTGATCAAGACTAGCTTGCTGTTGGACCTGCTCTTCAGTGAGACTAGCTTGAAGATGGACTTTCTCTTCAGCAGTGTAGTCGAGATACTCTTGGTTTGAGATCGTCTGAGGGCTAGCCTGAAATTCAACCTCATCTTCAGTGATGTGGTGGAGTTGGACCTCTTCACCGATGTGATCGAGGCCAGCTTGCTGTTGGACCTTGCCTTCAGTGGAGTGGTTAAGATAGTCCTGCCATGAAATCGTCTGAGGGCTAGCCTGAAGTTCAACCTCATCTTCAGTGATGTGGTGGAGTTTGACCTCTTCACTGATATGATCGAGACAAGCTTGCAGATGGACCTCTTCAGTGACGTGATCAAGGCCAGCTTGAAGATGGACATCTTCACCAATGTGATCGAGACTAGCTTGCTGTTGGACCTGCTCTTCAGTGGAGTGGTCAAGATACTCATGGCTTGAAATAGTCTGACGACTAGCCTGAAGTTCAAGGTGGAGTTGGACCTCTTCACTGATGTGATCGAGGCCAGCTTGCAGATGGCCCTCTTTGGTCATGTGCTCGGGATTAGCTTGAAGATGGACCTTCTCTTCAGCGGTGTAGTCCTGATACTCTTGGTTTGAAATTGTCTGAGGGCTAGCCTGAAGTTCAACCTCATCTTCAGTGATGTGGTGGACCTCTTCACCTATGTGATCGAGGCCAGCTTGCTGTTGGACCTTGCCTTCAGTGGAGTGGTTAAGATACTCCTGGCTTGAAATCGTCTGAGGGCTAGTCTGAAGTTCAACCTCCCCTTCAGTGATGTGGTGGAGTTGGGCCTCTTCACTGATGTGATCGAGACAAGCTTGCAGATGGACCTCTTCAGTGATGTGATCAAGGCCAGCTTGAAGATGGACATCTTCACCAAAGTGATCGAGACTAGCTTGCTGTTGGACCTGCTCTTCAGTGAGACTAGCTTGAAGATGGACCTTCTCTTCAGCAGTGTCGTCGAGATACTCTTGGTTTGAGATCGTCTGAGGGCTAGCCTGAAGTTCAACCTCATCTTCAGTGATGTGGTGGAGTTTGACCTCTTCACTGATGTGATCGAGACAAGCTGGCAGATGAACCCCTTCTGTAATGTGGTCAAGGCTAGCTTGAAGTTGGACATTTTCTTCAGTCATGTGGTCCATTCTATCTTGTAGTTTGGCCTTCTCTTCAGTCATGTGGTCCATTCTAGCTTGAAGTTGGACATTTTCTTCAGTCATGTGGTCCATGCTAGCTTGTAGTTTGATCTTCTCTTCAGCCATGTGGTCCATGCTAGCTTGTAGTTTGATCTTCTCTTCAGCCATGTGGTCCATGCTAGCTTGTAGTTTGATCTTCTCTTCAGTGATGTGGTCCATGCTAGCTTGAAGTTGGACAAACCCCTCTTCAATTAGCTGATTCAAGCGAGTTTCCAGTTGAAGCTTCTCTTCAGCTATCTGACAAAGGTTAGTTGCCAGCTCATTTTTCTCATTCCGCAGTAGGTTTAGATTCGCCTCAAGTTGGACTTGTTTCTCAGTCAACTGTATCCTCGCATCAATGTCTTGCCGGTTCTCTTCGGTCAGTGTGTTCAGTTTGGCTTCCATTTGATCCCCTTCTTCAATCGTCTGCTGCAGGTCTGACTCAATCTGTTTCTTCTGTTCGACCACCTGCTTGAAACATCTCTCCAACTCTTTGTTGTTGTGCGCGAGTTGGCTCAAACTGGCTTCTAGCTCAAGTTTCTCCTTATTTAGCTGAAAAGAAAGAAAGATAACTGTCAGGGATAGATCGGGGTGCCAGATGTCAAAATCTCTATGAGCCATGGTTTGTACCTCAGTCTCCCTGTCCTCCAGGTCCATCTGCAGCATCTCCCTATGGAACTGTACATCAACACAACAATGAACACAACATACTGTACAGTGTACAGTAACAAACACACTTTGGACATCACTTCCCCAGTACAAGTTGTGTGGCCGAGAAAACAATGTGCCAACTGTATGTCTTTTCAAATATAATAATACAAATCACACACGTGTGAAGTGAGGGGCGCTCTTATCATCATACATAGTTACATCATCACATTCCAGCCAATCACAATTGGCATCCTCACTTTTTATCCCCAAGTGAAGTTCAATCCGGCTAATCACTATTTAGATTGCTCAGCCAATTAAAGCATCACTATGGGGTACACGCAAAGCTGGGCATAGGAGGGGCTGGCGCCCCTCAAAAATATATATTTTGTTTAAATTAAAACAAATGTGTAGGCTTGCTTCTTACCATGCTCTGCTGCAAAACAATGCTCGTCTCTTCAAGGGCGTCTGATAAGGTGTTGATCTCCACCATCTTAGAGTTCAGGTTTTCTGTTAGACTCTTAATCTTGGCATCTCTCTGCACCAGGCCCTTTAAAGACAGTTATAACAGATCATTTCACCACTGGAAGAAACTCCAGTCACTAAAATTATAATAGTATTTGTACTAGATGACAGTAGCACAATTTGACATTTGCACTCTATGGCCAGAAAAATAATGTATGTCTGTTTGACTGGATTACTACAATGACCATAATGCTTTGGTGCACTCACCCCACCCGTCTTATTGAGACTTATGTAGTCCAGAAAGGATGTGAGACCAGTGTCTGACATCACAGACACTTACTAAAATATCAAAAATCCAATATATTACCCACATAAAAACCCCAGGAAAGTGTTTTGTCTCCCAAAATGAAATAAGATCTGGTTGCAAAAGGGGCGAAGTGGCCCTTTAAAGCTGCAGACAGGGTGGTCTTAGCCCCTTTCGGGACGGCGGTACCGCCGTCAAATTCTGAAAAGGTAACTGAGGGTCCCAAAAGGGGCTAGGGTGGTCTTAGCCCCGATACGTTCCCTCAGTCCCTATGCTCATTCTGTAGCTCCGAGGAGCTACAGAAAGAGCGTAGGGACTGAGGGAATGTAATACATTCTGTATCGGGGCTAGGGTGGTCTTACCTTTAAAGCAGCAGAAAGGGTGGTCTTAAACTCTCGTCTCTGTGCCCTGTGAAAGGCCAGCTCCTGTTCAGCAGCCTCCAGCTGCTCCTCAAGGGTCGCTCTGTCCAGAGACTCGCTGCTCATCCTGGTGGCAAAGTTATTATAGTTAAACGGTTGTTCATTCTCTCCCCGCATTAATTCCAACAGGAATTAATTCAAAGAATGAAATAAATGTAAAAATGGAACAACTGAAACTGTATTTAGAAAACTAACTCAAATACAGAAAGTTATTTTAGTCTTTCACAATAATTCATACATAAGCCTACTATTCTCTGCTGTCGGGGAGACATGCTTTTGCTGCCATGCAGGGGAAAGGACAGTTTGATGATCCAATGGAGTTAGCCTGAGCTAATGTGTTAGGTTTCTGGTCTAGAGGTCGCGGCAGAGATTTGCGCACGCCCTGATTGGATCTCACCGATCTGTCAGTCACCCCCGGCCCCTCCTCTCCCCCCTAGTGCAGCACTACATCACATCAATTGGAGCGACGCCCACCCAGAAGAGTTGACTCCCACTTTTAGACCAGAGCGGCCAATGCGTTCCTCCAGGTTTTCATTTTTTGCGCCGACATTGTAGCCTGCTACAATGGAGTTAACTGGTTTTGTCAGATGCACTTTCTAATACTTTCATTGGTTCAATTTTAACCAACACAGAAGTAAAGGCCCTTCAAATGGCGAAGAAAATGGAGTTGGTTTCAAAAGCTTTAGAGCCTGTAGATCAGCTACTTATAAATAAATTGTTATCAATGCTTAAAAACTAAAACTAGCATTAAACACTACAATAAATAACAAATCCCCTATGAAAACAAAATAAAACTAACAGAAATTGATCAAGGAGAGACATGCCAACAGAAAACAACCTGATATGGAGGAAGAGATATGAATGAAGGAAGGAAGGCCTGGGATACTCCAAAGTCCAAACCCAGGTGTGTCCCATTCTCCTTGACTTGAGGATGAGAAGTGTTGCCAGGTCTGCTTATTATGAGCGACTTTCTGTAAAAGTAGCCTGTAAATCATTTCCATGTCATGAACCCCCAAATTATGTATTTGAATATTTGTCCATGGACCCTGGCCCATCTGAAAATATTTAGTGTTAGGGCCCATACCAGATTTGTGTTGTTAAAATGTTTCATAAATATTCCACATTTGTCACTTTTTTTCAAGTTTGGAAAATAGAAGCTTAGAGCTTGTCCGATAGTCGCTTTTTTTGGGCTTGTTTTCATAAAACTGGTTGCTATTTCCGTCCTAAAATCTGGCAACACTATCTGGGATACTCCCAAACCCAGGTGTCTTCCATCCTCCCTGACGATCCCTCCTGAGTCCTGCTCCACCCTGCCAGTAGTAGTGTTTCTCAATTTTTCTCAAATTGATATACTTGCTGTCAGAGTGGGTGGAAATGTCCATATTTGAATTTTTTGTGTTTTTTCATAAATTGACCCACAGCTTGATCACACTACAGTGTCACACAAAAGTATCAAAAGTAGAAGATCTGCAAGCTTGAGGCATGGCATGAAGCGATGTGTTTTGAGCTTGAATATTTGCCATTTTTGAATTTGAATCCTGAACGGTAACAGTATTGCACATAGGTTTCCACGGTCCATATTATAGTGTCTATAATTGCACATTGGTTTGGTACTTAAATAACTGAATAACAAATAGAATTGACAGTACAACACAAACGAAAAGAAAAAGAAATCTACAGTTGTAAGTTAATTGGATAGATTTCTGTGTCAGTGGTCCTCAACCTTTCCATGTCAAGGACCCCAAAAATGATATGTAATTGGCCACCGACGCCCTTCAGAAAATATGTTGTTCCAGGGACCCCCCAGAAGCAAAGATTTGAGTTAAAGGTATATTCAGTGATGTCACTTAATTCAAATATTGTTTTGTTGTGATAATCCTCCCTACTATAGAGTGTGCTGACCATATAAGGAGTTCCTCCCTGTCCCCAGTTAACCCCTGGGGGTCAAAAAAACGTAGGTTTCGTTTTTGGCTAGGTGGCCCAGCCTTCATCCAATCAGAATAGAGGGGCCTTCCGCCAATCATGATCGAGCGGGGGCGGGCCTTGGTGTGCGTGAGGGGCGCTCTTATCATCACACATTCCGTGTTCAGCCAATCAGCTGAGCACATTCAGACACACCTAGGTGTGCATTAACTGTTAAGTTATCAATCAAGGAAGCAGCTATTTTCAGTTTTTTCAACAGATGTTATAATGCATATGAATCAAAACAATTTTGACAATACTATTACTTATTTCAAATAATTGAGATCAGGCGATTGTGTCATAATTATGACAGGCCTGGAACTAATTCGTTATAACGAATGAGACCAATGATTATTATGCTTTGCAGACACTTTATTACACAAATAACATTGTTACTCAAAATAGTATTCTTGCAGCAAATCCTCGATATTTCACAATAAATAGACACAACTCACTGGAAAAGGTCAAATACAGCTTTTTAGATATACAAGATATATTTTTACCCATTTCACTTTGAATGCAATGTAACGGAAATCAATAAAAGGTACATCGTGACACCAGCAGCAGTAATTTTTCATATAATGTGGCACGTTTTGTTTTAATATATAATAACTGTAGAAAGGCAAAAATATATAATCGAAAACGGACAAAAAAGGCACAAATGTAAATCGGTCATGGGAATGAAATGTCGACCAAACAACTTAAAAAAATTCTCCTGAATATATAATAATGCCATCGTGTTCAATTCAGTGGAAGAAATCAATGCAATATATATATATATATATATATATATATATATATATATATATATATATATAAAAACATAATCCCCCCCCCCCCCCCCCCATCTTAGACTCTCTCTAGAGCAGTGTTTCTCAATGTCTAGTCCGTGGGTCCACCAGGGCTCCATATGGCACCCTTGGATCTGTAACTGTTAAATTAACAGTGAGGATTTCAAAGTATATTTCGGCTTTAAACATGTTTGTGGTCATCTTGACTTCTACTCAGGCTTTTTTTTAACACAGTTCTTAAGTTGCTTGATTCAGTATTTAGATATTTGATTTTGTCAGACACGTCCGCTTCCTGCACAAACTCATTGCAACTTCAAACTCAAATGTTACCAAGTTAGATTAAATGAAAACACGTCCTTGGTTCTGGTGACTGCAATGTGAGGTTGCAGTTTCTTTTTTTCCCCTCTCTCAATTTATGTTTTAATTATTTTTAATTTGTGGTAATGAAATAAATACAATAAATTAAAAAAGTAATTGAAAAAGCACAGCCCCCTCATGCATTAGAAGGACAATATACATTATCAGTCAGGACCAAGGGCGGGTGTTTTCGATGAATCTATCATGGTTAAATTAGAGTTTGACGTTATTTTTTATAGGAAGGGGGCATGTTGATAAAAATTAACATCAAAAATCTAAATACTGAATCAAGCCACTTTAAAAACACAAAAGCCTGCCCTGAGTAGACGATAAATTGACCACAAACATGTTTGTGGTAGACAGGGGTCCCAGAGATAAAGCATTGTATGAATTGGGGGTCTGTGGTCTAATGCATATCAAACAGAGGGTCCATGAGAGAAAAAAGAAAAAAAAAAAGAGATGAGAATCACCAAACTAAACTAATACCCCGGAGAGTGTACATTACGGGTCCATTTGGCTCAATTTGTACACTCTCTCAGAGTTACAGACCAGTAAAGCGTTTATTTGGACTCCTGATGGGGTCCGCGGACCGGACCCCACATCGAGGACCACTGCTCTCTAGTGCATAAATCATTGAATCTCTAACAAGTGAAATGTGTGTAATCTTAAACGGAATAAACTCTGGTCCATGTGGTTCTGAAATGAAGTCACCTAAACTGAACAGAGCACATGGAGTCTGGAAGTCACTTCTGTTACCCTCCCCGTTTTCTCCATTCTGAATCCCATTGACTTTTTTTTTTAATAATCATATAAGAACTGTGCTCCAAAAAAAAAAAAACACGATTTTAACTCGTATGCATATGAAGCATCAATTGACGGTGAAGGTATACATTTTACCCAAAGAAAATAAAGAGCAAACTGCCTACACATCGAATAGAATTCTCAGGCTTAAAATAATTACCTAACGACTTTGAGATATGGCCAAAGTGTTTTTCATCATAATGTTGGGTCTGCACTGGCTGAGTAAACAGTCAGAGACTCAAACCCCATCATGATGACAGAGGTAACACTCGCAGAAAGGTATTGATTTTGAGAGCGAAATGCCCCACAATATGAATACATTTGTATATTCTTTATTTCGATGGCAACCGTTGTATAAAATCGCAATATTACACCACAAGGGCTTTATCGTGATTATTGGCACTTAAGTGATGCTTGCAATAAATACACACACCGATAACTAGTGTCACGAAATCTAAAGGAGCACGAGGCCGACGCGCTTCAGTGGAGGACTTCTGTATCTTCCAACGGTATACTTTCTGCTACAACCACAGAATTCATTACAGTTTCTCCAAACACGTTCATCAAAAACAAACTAAATATCATCAACGACACAGAGCCATCTCCCTGACAGACTCGTTCCTCTATTTTTGGAGCACAGTTGTTATTATTAAGACGTGATGTAGAAAAAGCATTGGTTCTCAAAGGGGGTTCCACGGGGTCCCCGGCAAAAGTAGTTAACACAGCATCACAATCATTTTAACCGCTATCCATTTATACTTTGGCCATTCAAAAACAGCAGATCTACAAGTTCACACTGTGAGCTTGTACATGTTATGGGTAACAGGAGGTGACGGTCAGACTCTGGTCCATGCAGCTCAGAAATAAAGTGCCAACAGAGAGACGATAAAGTTGAAGAGAGAACGAAAAAGAGAGAATTTCTTTTTTTAGCACAAATAAATAAAGATTTGCAGCCAACAACAAAAACAAAATAAACAGCTACACAAAACCAAACCGCCTCTCTAGAGGGCCCAGGAGAAGAGAGGCAGCAGGGGATTGGCTGATGTGGGGGGGGGGGGGGGGGGGGGGGCAGGGTTTAGGCCACCGGCCTAGGACGGCGAGACGGGGAAGGTTGGTGGCGGAGGCGGGGGCGGAGGGGCGGAGTACTCCTCGTTCTCGGAGTCGGTGGCATCGTCCTTCTCGCCGTCGCTGCCCTCTGTGCTGAGACGGTCGAAGCCCTGCCGGGTGTAACCTTTATGCGAGGCAAAAAAGTTCCCCAGGTTGAGGCCGCCTGCCGCTTTACCTGGACGTCGTGAGGTAAAAAATAGCAGATTAGCTGAGCTTGTGGCGCAGCAGGATGTGACACGCTGCTGTGAGCTGTGAGCTTGTATGTCTGCCATTTTTGAGTAGCCGACGCTAAAAGCTAAAATGACACGGATTACCCGGTTTTAATGGGTTCAATAAATATTTTGTCTGCTCTGTGTGTGTGTGTGTGTGTGTGTGTGTGTGTGTGTGTGTGTGTGTAACCAATGTCAGTGTTTATGCTGTATCCTGAATGAATTTGACAATCACTGATTGTATACAATCTCTATCCAGACCTGGAAATGTATTGTCTGTCTTTTATGTGTTTTTTTCCATGGCCACTGGAGGGCACTGTTCTCTAACCTATTGGTCATCCATGGTTTAGGGTGATTCCTGTGAGCCTTCAGGTTGATCACATGAAAAACATTATCTCACACGCACGTAGAAGCCAGTAGAAAACACCACTACAGTACAATCCAATGCGTGCAGAGCAGGCTCTCAATCACAGCCTGTGTCTTTCAAATGGATTCGCGTTTGGCCTAAGTATGGACCATGATTATTTTCTGATTCTAGGACATCCGCTCGTGTCATTTGAGGGCACCCGTGCGTGGAATGGAGCGACACAGAATATTCTGTCATATATTCAATGGTAGGTGAATTTAGATCTAATAAACATAGAACATACCTCTGAGTTTCCCTAAAATGCCTCCTGTAGAGTTGGGCTCCAGTTTAACGTCGCAACCATCTGGAAAAGAGTCAAATATTCCACTTCAATACATATTCCAATTTCCAATACATGAATGCATTAAACTTGTTTTCTGCTTTTAGTTTGGATAGTACAGAGTTTTACAGGAAACAAGGGATGGAGCAGACGAGTCACACACAGCTCGGGAACTGAACCCAGACTCACTGTCAGGCTGCAACAGAGCCTGCATAGCCATAATCACCTAGCCTGATTATCAAGACTGTAGCTTTCTTGAAGCTTCAGTCTGACATTGTCTCCTGTCCGAGCGATTTCAAGGGGGAGGGGATTAGAATTTCCCTCAACCAGTAGCCATTGGTGTTTTTCCCTCCTTCCTCTGTGTGTTGCGCTGCGTGATGACGCTGAAAACGAGACTCGGCGCTGATTGGTTGTTCGTTAGACCCACCCCCACCACCGATTCTCATTGGATAATACATTTTTGTACCGAAGAAATTATAGTTTCACAGTGCAACACCAGACCAAGAGACGCAGTCTACTCAGAGAGTGGGAGGGGTCTTTGGGCTGGATCCAGGCTAATAGTCACCCCCATGCACTTGTTAAATACATACACCCCCCCCCCCCCCCGCAATATAGTCATTGTGCCAATTTCCTCCTCACACACTTGTGTGTCGTCACAAGATTTTCGCCACATTCTTAAGATTTTTTAAAAATAGGTCTACAAAGCGCTACGAGCTTGGAGAGCTGCTATTTTAAAATAATGGTGGTTAAAAGAGACACTGATGCGTTACCTCCATAAGGTCTGCTTTTCCTCCATCGTAGGAACACTCCCATGGAGATGATCATCACCAGGGGAATGAGCAGCAGGGTGGTCACCACGGCCGGGGACATCGTCCCCCCCTGCTGGCTCGTCTGCTTCAATACACCCTTCTTCTCCTCGTCCTGCTCGCAGTGAGGATTTTGACAAAAGCAAAGTTAGATTTCGTTTTTAGTCACAGTCTTTTGAATAATATTCCATTTAGTTTTAGTCATATTTTAGTCAACTCTAGTTTTAGTTGACTAAATACCATAAGATTTTACTCAAATAAATCAAATCTACAGTTGATTTAGTCGACTAAAGTATCTTAGCAGGCCGTTATGTTGTTGAAATTCCAAATTTTTACTCAGCTGTGTGCCGAAAATAGCAGCTCTACAAGCTCACAATGTGCCTTGCTGTGACACACTATTTTCAGAGAGTGACACATTTGTTGACAATTTTTATTTTATTTAGTCACAGTTCCAGTCATCATAGCTACAGTTAGTTTTTATTTAGTTCTCGTCAGTGGAAAAAAAAAGGTAGTCGACTAAACATTTTCGTCGTAGTCTTAAAAGCCTAAACCACACCATTCAACTCCTTGCAACCAAACGGTTGCGAGTAGACGCATACTATACATGTAGTTGCAAGCAACCATTGAATTGAACCAATTTAATCACTTGCGTCGACATGCACCACCATGCGCTGACGTGCACATCTGGGACGAACACTAAAACAGTTTTGTTGCGTCTCGACCCATTGGTGTGGTTTGGGCTTAAAGCCCAGACCACACCGCCCCTGGTGGCGCATGTCGACGCAAGTCAACCTCACCCAAGTGATGGTTGCAACATGCGTCTACATATGTCTACTCGCAACCGTTTGGTTGCAAGGAGTCGCATGGCGACCCATTGGTGTGGTTAGGGCTTTAGTCGACGAAACCAACACTACCTGCTTATGCTGCTGTTGGAGCAGCCGGGTGGGCGGGGTCTGGGCGGGCCTCTGTTGGCTGGCCACAGCGGCCACAGCTACGGACACCTTGTGCAGCGCGGGGTGCTTCACGTTGGTCTGGACGAACGCCTCTATTTCTGAAAGGAGGACAACATGATGTCTGTCTGGATGGAGAGCTGAGCTCTCTGCTTATTGGACAACATGATGTCTGTCTGGATGAAGAGCTGAGCTCTCTGCTTATTGGACAACATGATGTCTGTCTGGATGAACAGCTGAGCTCTCTCTGCTTATTGGACAACATGATGTCTGTCTGGATGAACAGCTGAGCTCTCTCTGCTTATTGGACAACATGATGTCTGTCTGGATGAAGAGCTGAGCTCTCTCTGCTTATTGGACAACATGATGTCTGTCTGGATGAAGAGCTGAGCTCTCTCTGTTTATTGGAGGACAACGAGCTGAGCTCTCTGTTTATTGGCAGTGGTGGGAAAAAGTTCTCACATTTTTATACTGCAATGTACGAGTCAATGTGAGCTTGTAGATCTCTAGCACTTTACAAAACAGAAAATGCATTTTCAGGTCGGGATTTGATCCAATCAGGATAGAGAACTCAGTCAGGATACAGATTAAACAAGTGATGATTACACAAAGAAATGAGCAGACAACATTGGAACTGGAGCACTATAAAAAGAAAATAAGCTGATAAATGGGTACTCTCTCCCAAGAAATATAATGAGTTAATTTGATCTCATGTAAATTAAGACAGATCCATCAATTTACCTTCGATTTCTTGGACCTCTATTCCACCTTTCTTAACCGAGCGATGTGTTTCTGCAAAATACAAATGCAATACATGTCAATGTCTTTTTTTTTTTTTGTCTTTACAGCAGTCTGCTTTTATTGTGATATATCACAGTGAACATAGACAGGTACGTCAGGAGAGGATCGGGATTATTTATATCGTGGTTGTCGGGCAGAAACCTCTTATCTCCATAACGTTTTGTATTTTTATTTTTAGTAAATTAACGCCCTACTTGATCATACTACAGCGTCACCAATAAGGATCAAAAGCACCAGAACCACAAGCTCGAAACGCGGTGCAGAGTGACGCATTTTGAGCCTGTTGAATTTTTGAATCCTGAAAAGTAACAGCTTTGGACATATGAGGTGTTCTTCCCAGGTAATTAAGGCAACCCAATTGTTTTCTATGAAAGAATAAATGCACAAATAAACACTAAACCTCCTTTGTCTAAAATAGTTTGAACTGATGTCACTGTGTAGGCGGGTTTCTGAAGTATCAACACTTCAACAGCCCTCCTCTGAGACACAGTGAGCAGACAGAAATGAGCATTAGTGACGACCAATTATTTGAAGATAAAGGTTGGATAATGGGTGAAGCGGTCCTTTTACAAGAGCTGTCCAAATGTATCGCTCTGTGGCTCAATTAAAAATGATTCTATGTCTGTATAAGACATTCATTAAGTCAATTGTCTCCATGCACAGCAGCCATATTGTAAAGAAATTGAAAGAAAGCCTTATAAAGGACTTACCACTTTGTCATTTTATCATCTACTCAGGCTTATGTGAACACCCCAGACAGTATTTAAGTTGATTGAAGCAGAGCTTCCCTTTATTTTTACCAAAATAATTATTAAAAATAAAAACTGTCATGATTTTAAGAAGACATTTTGTAGAATCTGAAATGAGTCAACATACTTGCGGAGGTGAACTTGATGACGGAGTTGGAGCCCGCGTCGCCGACGAACACCACCCCGTCCTTGTTCACCACCAGGTCATGAGGCATCACGAAGTCCTGGACACAGAGGTCAAAGGTCAACACATAAAACAAGCATTTGTCTACTGCCATGTTGATAATAGTATTAAAAACTTAAAAACGATGTGTTTAAGGCGGTGGTTTTCAACCAGCGGTCCGGGGAGTTCCAGGTGGTCCCCAGCTAAATGATGGAGACTTGGTAACCAAATGGACCCTTATAGATCTTTAACTCTTGAGTGTAAACGGTTTCATTTTACACTCTCAAGAGTTACATTATTGCTAAACTGCATTACTTACTCTACCCAATTAGAGAATGTAGAAGAATTGTTATTTTGATCAACGTTGGAAAAGGGTGAGTTATCCAGTTACCACCGAGGTCAAAGTTGTCAGTCACAGCAGGAGTCCACTCACTAGTTTAGTCTAAACCAAAGTTTCCAGCCCGAGGTCCGGGTCCCCAAAAATAACTCAACCTAGCATCCTTTATTTATTATTCATGATGTTTTTCCCTTCAAAAGTATAACACACATTACATAATACCTTCACATTGTGTTTCTGCTGAGCCAATCAAATGAGGCTATTCTGGTGCTGAGCCAATGAAATGAAGGAAACTGGTAGATTATTAAATAATGTTAAAAATCAGTATATGCACTAAATAGTTAACATATCTTTACCACTAAAGCTATTATTGAATTATTACCTTATATATTGAGTGAATAGGTAATCATAGGGGAAAATTATATTTAATCATAAAGGTTGCAAATAAATAACACCCGGTCTCACACAATTTAGGATCATTGAAGTAGTAAACCATTAGTAGATAAGCACACAGACAAAAACCTCTTCCTCCCAGCATATCACACACACGTGCACACACGCACACACACTATCTCTCTCTCAGTGGAGGACAGAGAGACATGCAGGTTCCCTCGCAGGTCAAAGCCATCTCGACCGGACAATGTAAACAATGGGTTTGCATGGTGGCAAAGGAAACACGTACACACTGGGAGCGGAGTCCGGAGGAAAGTGACCACGCGATGGATGGTGACGAATCAGACCCAAAGAGAGGCAGATGGCCAAGCCTCTGAAGAATCAATCATGGACAATGAAACATCACCGCAGAGAGATAAATATATCTGGCTATTGTTGTAAACTTCACTCATTCATTACGATGTGACCTGCGTTGTCATTGACATATTGGTGAAGTCCAGAGCTCTGCCGGTGACTGGTAATTCGTTGAAGAGCTCTGTTAGCTGTTGGTAACATCCATCTCTGTTCACTATATTTTGTATTAGTTATAGGTTCACAAATATTATGATTAGGCTCAAGAATAATTGTAACTAGACATAGGATATAAAACTAATTGACTTATGTAAATCTCTCGTGTATTTCTTCCTGAGGTTTGGTACATTTATGGAAATAATCATGAAACGAACGCGTGCTGATTCAATGTTGTATCTATACCTGTCTGGAGGTTAAAGGTGAAAGACCTAGAGGTGAAATCAGCTTCCAAAGCCTGGGCCTACAGCGATGCACAGAGCCTATGGGCCCTATTTTCGTCAGTGCCTTACCCCTTATCCCTAAACTTCTAAGGCAAATACAATGAATAGTCCAAATAGCCGATCTACAAGCGTGTTTTTCAAAAGAGTGAAAAAAATGCAAATAAGTTTAGAGATAAGGGCCATGGGGTAAGGCACTTATGAAAATAGGGCCCTATTGTATTCCATCATTATGAAATAAAAAAAATCACACCCGTGTGAACTGAGTGGTGCAAGGTCTTATATAGCCTGATCAGCTGTGGTCTGACGTAATGTCAGTGACCATAGTAACCATGCTCATTTTTTTGGGTCCCACGTACAGGTACACACACGTACAGGTACACACATACAAACATAGATACAGACAAAGCTGGTTGTTGGAGTGGTTTGCACCACTCAAAAACACCGCTGTGTGTCTCGTCACACTCAAATCGAAAGCTATTGTTCATAATTCCTTAAATTAATAAAACACTACAGTCATTTATCTTCTTAACATGTTATTGAAAGTGCAAATAGCAGACCCCTTTATGCTGGTTTGCGTGGCTGACCTGTTTGCTGGGGCTGAAGGTGTCCACGATCTCCTTGGTGGAGTAATTGATGACGAAGCCTTGGGGCGGAGCCGAGACGCTGTATGGAGACTCACCGTTCACCGCGTAGAGCAAACCACCTGGATGACACACACACACGCACACACAATGTTGTTAAGAATCTATAAAAGCGTCACCACCTGCAACAGCTGTTTTGTACGAGAGCCATGGTCAACAGTTAACGAGCGTCCTATTCTTTTTAGAAGGTGCCGATTCATGAACATAAAAATAAAACATAAAACCTCAACCTCACCGTCGGCAGTGCTGTAGGACACGGCGTACACCTCTCCCTGGAACTCTGGACTCTTGATCTCCTTGACGAACTGGCCGGTGTCGGCCACGAAGCACTGGATGCGCCCGTTCTCCCTGTCGGCCACGCACAGCTCCTGTCTGTCGGGCAGGTAGGCCAGGCTGTGGGGGATCTGGAACGGCACGCGCCGCCGCCTGTTCGACGCGCCTAAAGAGCAACGAGACACAAATCAATTTATGATGTAGGCGTTTTAGCACTTATTTTCAAATTTTCTGGTCCCCCTGGCGTACAGTGCCTGCGCCCCACTCAGACAGGTATTTCCCCATAGCGTATAGCATACCTGCGCCCCACTCAGACAGGTATTTCCCCATAGCGTATAGCATACCTGCGCCCCACTCAGACAGGTATTTCCCCATAGCGTATCATACCTGCTCCCCACTCAGACAGGTATTTCCCCATAGCGTATAGCATACCTGCGCCCCACTCAGACAGGTATTTCCCCTCGGGAGAGAACTTGAGTATCCTGGCGTTGCAGTATCCGTCCGACACGTAGATGTTGCCGGTGACCTGGTCCACGGCCACGTCGGTGGGCTTACAGAAGTGGCTGCTGTCACTGCCGGGCATGAAGGCCTTACCCAACTCCACCAGCACCTCGCCCCCGCCCTCGCTGCTCAACTTGAACACCTGGAGCAGGTTGGAGAGAGGAGACAAAAATAATACCGGCTTGTATTATTAAAGTCGGACTGCAATGTTTCTTTTTCGGCCATTTGGAAGCCTGTATTGTTCTATTAGCTAATTTCGCTGGGGTCCCCCTGGAACCCCCTCAAGGACACCCTGGGGGCCCCTGGGCCTCACTTTTAGAACCACTGATGTAAGCAACATAATCTACGGAAGCGTATGTCAGAAAAGAATAATAATAATAAATGAAAAAAAAAGTTTAATCAAGAATGTCAAATTAAAATTCCGGATGTAGTAGCAATATGCTACTATAAATAGAAAATCATAATCACAATCATAATACAAACTTGTATAGCTTTCTTACTCATTTGATGTTTGCAATTACAATTACAAGGATTTCTAGCCTTGGTGACGTTGGTCGTCATGTCTTGCAAATCTTTCAGACTTTTTTGAGATGTCTTCTCATTGCACTGAATTGAATGACGACACTAATCTAGTCCCATATGTCGTCTGTCGGGTGGTAAACCTCATATGTCCAAAACGGATACTTTTCAGGATTCAAATTCAAAAATCTGTATTCAAAAGTAGCAGGTCTACAAGGTCGATCTGCTCGAGCTTGCGGATCATGCTTTTGTGCAACGCTGTAGTATAATCGACTAGGGCGTTAATTCACGAACACAGTGAACATATGGAGATGGGAGGTTTCTGCTCGACCACAACGATATATACTGCTATGCCCTGATGAGGCAGACATGAGACGTGTTACCTGGTGCAGAGCCACGTCAGTGACCCAGTAATGATTCTCCTGATCTGTGGTTATCCCATGAGGCAGGTAGAACCTGGAGAAAAGACGGGGAAGGATGAGGATTCACATTTACTTATGCCAATCGATTCCTCCCCACACACACACATATATGTGCTGTCACTGCTGCCGAGCCCCCCAGCCCGTAGGATTACCTGCAATGACAATTATCACCCTCCCCTGCCCATCTTCCCTCCCCCGAACACGGGCTAATCGTGTTCATGTAGATTGTATGTAGACACTCGACAAAGCCGCATGCACCACAGTGGATTCGAACCCACAACCTCCGATGGTGGTGGGCAGGCATTTTACCAATGTGCCACCCGTTCGTTGAGTACTTAGCCCACCACTGGATGACAGGGAAAACGCATATAATGTACTTGCATGTTTCTGCCAGAGGCCTTGAGGACCGCTCCAGTGGCAGGGTCCACCACCAAGATGGTGGACTGCTGGATGGGACCCTGGGAACTCTGCTGGTACCTCGCCTGGCTATCAAAGGAACTGAAACGAGAAAAGGAGGACGTCTGAGCCAAAATATTCTCTACGAATGTCGTTTTGGTGTGACACAGACCTGCAGTGTTTCCCCCACCATATGCATGAAACGGTGGTTACCCCAGCAATTTTACTCTATGGATATGAAGCATCAACTGACGGTGTAAAAGTACTAACTTATCCATATTTTTCTCCAAACAGTTAGAGAACTACCAATTTATTTTAGGATAGGATTTTTAGGATAGGCCTCCGTGGGTTCAGTGAGATACACATACCTGGCCCAGGCGGTGGCGTAACCGTCTGGGCACCCGACTGGTAATCCAGTCGCAGTGTGCCGCGGGTTCGACTCCCGAGCCCGACACGGCCTTTACTGCATGTCTTCCCCCATCTCTCTCCCGTTTCCTGTCAGCCTACTGTCTGTCCCTTCAAAAACCAATAAAAGGCGTAAGCCGCAAAAAAAATATCTTTAGAAAAAAAAAGATACACATACCTGGCGCCCCACTCATGGTCTCCTCTGTGGAAAATGACCAGGTTGTCGTCAGTGTCCAGAGCCACACCCGACACCTGTCCCAACCGCAGCGCACTGGATGGCCAGGAGGGGGCCTCCTCCAGGTGGTAGCCTAAAGACAGACAGACAGACGTCGACAATTTTAGTTACAGTGAATTATCACAGATCATTGCAGTGGCAGCCATTTTGTTTACTGGCTGTGGTTCAACAGATACAAAACCAATTCATTCAAAAATAGATGCAACTATATTCAGTCCAAATGCACAGGGATCAAGCAATACCCCAGATTTCCCTTGGGTTTTTGCTACCTCATTTCCTTAATTTCATCCTTGTACCCATTTGTTGGTTTGTTAAAAAGAAAAAAATAATTCATCGAAAGTTAGATGTCTTTACCCCTATCTTTCCTGTGTTGCATACTGTGGTGCTTATGCCAACTGAATGTCCCTTGCGAGATCAACAAAGGTCTACCAGTAGCTTTAACTGCACCACAAAAAAGACCCACCTTGTTGGTCGGCACCGGCCACGGCAGTGGCGGCCGCCGCCGCCTGGCTCCCTCGTGGCCGGGCCGCGGCCGCCTCCAGCTGGTGAAATTTGTGCACTCTGTCCCTCACCAGCACAGGGTCCTCCCTGGACGGGTGGCCTAGTCTGGGACTGGGCCAGCCCAGTGCCTTCTTTTGCATTATGCTATCGATCTGAGCCACCAGATGGGCCTGAGCCTGGGCCCCCCGCGTCGGGCCGGGGGGGTCGTACCTATGAGCATGGTGCACTACGTCCGGGCTGGGGGGGGCTAGCAGCTTGGACAGAAGGGAATAGAAGTCACCTGTGCACACAGGACAGACAGACAGAAACACCACAGGAGATAGAGAGAGAGAGACAGAGAAGAAGCATGACGGGAGAGAAGCAGTGCTGCATAGAATTCAAGCTGCAGAAAGTCGAAGGAAGTAAGGGTGGTGTTGGGACCGAAAGAGTGGACAGGAGAAGGGAGAGTTGCGCTGTGTGCTGTAGAGAGCTAGCTTGGGTTTCACTAGAGCAAGGGCCCACGTTTCAGGCCGCGACCCCCCAAAAAATAACAACATTTCAACTGGGGACCACCCCGACAAGCACTTGGAATTGTAGTTGAGGCATTAGATTTGGTTTGACTCGGTTCCACAGACATTGTGAAAACAACTGATCTACTAGCTCAGCTTGTAGATCTGCCTTTTCAAAATGTGTGCCTCTTCCTTATATTACTTGACAATTTGGCCAGTTTGTAAAGTTCAGTGTGTATATTACTTTTTGAGGTATTAAAATGTCTTAAATGGTCACTTCAAAAAAACTTCGAAAATCATGTGAGGACCACCACAGGCCATTTTCAAAATGTGTGCCTCTTTCTACTGTATACACTTATTATAAACATAAATTACAATGAGATAAACAACCAGCCCACCAGCAAGGCGAAAATCAAAAGATCCGGAAAGAGCCGGTCAGTCGACCATTTCTCAACCGTTTTGGACAGGGGTGGGCTCGTTGGAATCGTGCCTCCCCCCTGGGGGCGTTTTTTGTGGTCTCAAGGTTCGGGGACCCCTAGGGACCCCCCAGGGACCCCCACATGGTAACTGTCATTTCTCAACCGTTTTGGACGGGGGTGGGCTCGTTGGAATCGTGCCGCCCCCCTGGGCACGTTTTTGGGGTCTGGAGGTTCGGGGACCCCTGGGGACCCCCCACATGGTAACTCTGTCATTTCTCAACTGTTTTGGACGGGGGTGGGCTCGTTGGAATCGTGCCGCCCCCCTGGGTGTGTTTTCGGAGGTTCGGGGACCCCAGGTGACCCCCAGGGACCCCCACATGGTAACTGTCATTTCTCTACCGTTTCGGACGGGGGTGGGCTCGTTGGAATCGTGTCGCCTCTCTGTGTTCGTATTCAGAGTTTTGGAGGTTCAGGGACCCCTGGGGACCCCCAGGGACCCCCACATGGTAACTCTGTCCTTTCTCTACCGTTTCGGACGGGGGTGGGCTCGTTGGAATCGTATCGCCTCTGTGGGTGCGTTTTCGGGTTTTTGTAGGTTCAGTGACCCCTGGGGACCCCTGCATGGTAACTCTGTCATTTCACTACCTTTTTGGACGTGGGGGTGAGCTTGTTGCACTTACTCATCATTTTCATTGTAATGGATTTATTTTGAGGACGGACATTCAAAATGTTAAAGTTCATAGAATGTCAGTTATTTAATCATGATGCATTTTCTTTAACATTTTAAAAATCCTCTCAAAGATAATTTAGACTAAATGTCAAGGCAAAATTGTGTTAATATTTATTCATATATTTAAATATAGTTTTAATACATCTTTTAATTTTCTATCATGAATTATACCGTTTTAGAGTTTAGGTGAGAATCAATTCATGTAAAATACACGAATGCTCAAACATAACAAATGAAAAGTTTAAAATCAGGACGAGTTGACTGTGAAGAATGTATATTTATTTTTGCGTAATCAGTCGCACAATAGCAGATTAAATACACATTCAAACCTGGGACAATGAACAATAGTCCTGTCTGCAAGTTTTTGCAGAGACAAGAGTCTGCAAGTTTTTGCAGAGACAGGACTATTTCCCCTGATATCAATGGCCTTTCTTTTGCTTTACCATGAATGTACAATGACAGTCCATTTTAGGTTTTTATTGCAGTTCCATGCATGTATATCTCCAATCATTTTCTGTTCTTATCAGGATTACATTTGCTTTTAGTCAGTTAGAAGAATCCGTAGAGTCTGAAGATTCCGTGCTAGTCTCACCCGGCTGTAAGGACGTAAGGACATACATATAGTATAACAAACATTAATACATTTTCTGTTAATACCGAAATATTTTTGTGTTTGCAACCCACTACAATGAGGTTCAGAGTGTGTGAATCCCCTCCATCAAACTGAAGCAGCGAGAGATATTTCATTATTACAAAATAAAAAAGTCTTCTAAATGCTGACAGTTTTCTGAAATTCCTATGTTTCTATATCAGCGGTGCTCTATAGTTCATGTCAAGGACACCAAAAAATATATGTAATTGGCCACAATCCATGTAACTTTCGTTCCAACGATTTGACAAAATAAAATCCAAAATGAGACATTATTTCATTTGTTTATTTATCGATTTGTTTTATTTTTTTGACCGCGGCTTTTGATTGGCTGAAACGGGTGTGAAGCGCTCTGATGCGTCAGCTTGGACTGCACGCGAGAACGCACCCACAGAGGCAACACGATTCCAACTGGGGTCCCCATGGGTCCGCGAATCTTGAGACCCCCAAAAACGCCCCCAGGGGTGCACGATTCCAACGAGCCCACCCCTGTCCAAAACGGTTGAGAAATGACAGAGTTACCATGTGGGGGTCCCTGGGGGTCCCCAGGGGTCCCTGAACCTCTAGACCCCCAAAAACGCGCCCAGGGGGGCGGCATGATTCCAACGAGCCCACCCCCGTCCAAAACGGTTGAGAAATGACAGTGTTACTATGTGGGGGTCCCTGGGGGGTCCCCGAACCTTGAGGAAAAAAAAGCCCCCAGGGGGGGGCGGCACAATTCCAACTAGCCCACCCCCGTCCAAAACGGTTGAGAAATGGCCGACTGACCGACCGACCGGACTTTCCACGGACCGGCCGGCCTTTCCACAGACCAACCAGCCTTACGAAGCGGTCTTTTGGATTCTGCCCTCCCTCCAGAATTTACTGTCAAAATACGCTAAGACACTACAACACCATTAGCCATCTCAACACCTCTGCTAGTGCTAGTGACTTATGTATTCCAGTTACCCAGATATGTATTTAATTTAATATGAGGAATGTCTGCAGTTTCTGGACAGTGTGGACATCCTGAGACCAGAGCATAAGTCATTTCTTCTTCTTTCTGGGTAAAAATACCAATGACACCTCTATGTTTGACACATTGATTAGAGTGACACAAAGGTCCTAGAAGACTCTCCTGTCCCACCGTACAACGAGTTCTTCTACAAACATCCTTCCACACATGGTTTTCACAGAATACACAGTCCTAATCTTTCAATTTCTACTGCCCTCTTCAAGTGTTAAAAGTTATAAGATGTTACTGACCACGTATTCACCCAAAACGAACAAGCTCTAGCAGCTGATTTGTGTGTTTGTGATGTCTTTTTTTCTGTCAAAGTTAACAGTGCTCCGACGTCCTTATAAGTGAGACATTATCAACAACAACAACAACGCCCCCGAGTATCTGAGTTGTTCAATAGACAACATGGTTAAAGTTCTCGGACTCGCAGTTATTAACACAAGAGCGTACTAGCATTATGTTGTGTAGTGTACACTGTGTTCCTGTAGCAATGAGTAAAACCTCTAGAACTAGGAGTTCCTTTTTCTCTACAGAAGTGGTTCTCGTCTTCTTCTTGCGGGCGGATATTATATTATACAAGTACTATAAGTGATGGACAAATATAAAAGGTTAGATATAAACAACCATAATAACAGTGGTTTAACAATACAATATATCATTCTTCCTCAGCACCCCAAATAAGATTAGAATAATAATATAACACAACATAAAAAATGAAACAGATGTTAGTATTTTTTTGCACTGGCCTAGAAAGAGTCTTGCAAAGTGTTACGTCAATAGGCACTTTCCTGCGACCTTTTGATCATTGGTTCGAAGGACGGCCAATTATTATGCTCTGGACGGGCAGAACAGCTCTGGTCAAAAAATGTGATAGGTCATCACATTCGGCGCAACACCTTGTCACCCCCTCTCTATGGCAGTAGAGAGTATTGTCATAGTACTCCAACTTTTTCATTTCAAGGACTTCCAAATTAGTATGGATTTGGCCATGGACCCCATTTGAATTTATTTTGTGCCAGAGACAAGATTTGTGTTTAAAAAATATTCAAAATCTTTTAATACTGTATTTTTCCTACAAGTTCACAGCGCATCTGGGTCTGGCGCGTTGTGAGTTTGTAGACCTGCTTTTTGCAACTTTTGCATGGCACGATTGTACGGCATTAATTGTAGAAAAATAAATAAATGAAAGGAAATAGCGACAAAATGCCAGTGTTTTTAAAATAACTAACCATTCACACTCATTCAGACTCACCATCATCTTCTCTTTCTGTTGGTCCTGAGTTGGATGTGTTTTCTAGACCATCTTCTTCTTCATCTTCTTTTTTTTCTTTGGAAGAGAAATCAAATGACGTCAGAATAATCCTACGCCTGTCACAATTATTACATCAAATCACAATAATTTGATTTGCTTAATGCTCATAATCCTTTCCAGGTTGAAAAATGTTTAAAAAGTAGAAATCTATAGAAATTTAATAGATCTACAAAGCTCACAACCATTGTAATTGTATAAAATTGGGTCGCTTTTTACACAATATAATGATGTTCTCTAAACACATTTGATTATTTTTAATGTTTATTGTCAAACATTTTACAACTTAAACCCTCAACATGTTTTAAACTTGACCTTTGGCTCTGTACTTGTTCTGCTCTAGATTTATTTTACCTCCACACAAAACCTCTTTACCGAAAAAGAGAAAGGTGAATGATGAACACGTTGTTGCACTTTGTGAACAGGGACAATACTTGGACTTGGACTGCGTCACTAGAGGAAACTAAAGGAAGCTACTTCAGAGAGGTTTACTCACACCTGGAATCCATTAGAATAGTGGAAATGGAAAGTTAACAGCCAACGAGAGTACATAAATCCTTCACTTCGGCGACTATAAGACAGTCCGTTCTCTCTCACGCTCACTCGCTATATAACAATTGAACTATGGCGCCGGGGCCATCTAGTGGTGATTTTTTCCGGGTTTTCTGACAGTATGGTCATTTTTCAGGCCAGTTGAGAACTCAACCTTGTTGTGAGCCACTTTCTTGTTGTGCACCACGGCTCATGTGAACCATGGACATGGGGTATTTTGGTACCTTGATGTGAACCATGGACATGGGGTATTTTGGTACCTTCTTGCGGTGCACCATGGCTCATGTGGGCCATGGACATGGCGTTTTCCGGGCTGACAGGGATGGGGACGTTGGCCTCAGCAGGGATGTGTCTGAACAGCTCCTTGCTGCCGGGATCCATACAGCTCATGTACGGAGTGCTGTGTCTGCTCTCCATGTAGTACATGATGTAGAAGTTACACATCTCATCTCCTGCTGTTCCTCTGAAATACACACACACACACACACACACACACACACACACACACATACACTGAACGTGTAAGTACATCATGTAAGTACATGTGCATCAAGCAGAAGTTAAGATATCCTGCTGTACCTCTGAAAAATACAGCCAATCCATTTCATGCATTCTGCGGTTATACCTAGTAACTACTGTATTTTACACATCATACTGTATATCTCCTTTGTTTCTTGTACTAAAATACATAAACGCTGGCGCACACCGAGGGCTCCAATGCAACAGATGCTCTATTGCAAAAGAAAAGCTTGGAGCTCAAAGCTCTTCCTCAGACCGAGGATGTGACTTGTGTTTCACAACTGCAGTAATGCCACGACGACTGAATTCCCCACTTAAAAATCTGTCTGTCTGCCTGTCAAGAACAATGCTACATCTTCTTCAGGATCGTCATGACCGGACGAAGAGGAAGCAACGTTGTCACCCTTTGCTGGCTCCCAGTCAATCTTCTTATATTAAAATGTGCTTAAAAGAGTAGTTCACCCCCGCAAAAAGAAAATACTATTTTATATCAATTACACACCCAACACACCCCTAATTCACAGAGATTTCATTTTTCCCCCAGTCACAATGCCAAGTCAATAATCTGATGAGCGGGTCATCGCTGATTCTCCTACCGGAGACTTCGCCAATCATCAAATTGTTGACTTAGGAATGCGACAACAACAAAAAAAATCGATATGAATTCAAGGTGTGTTATTGCTGGACAATAATTAATTATTTGGGTAAACTACTCCCTTTAAGTGATTATTATCAGCTCCATTTAATGTTTTTGCATCATCACTACATACTTCACTTGTTTATGCCGTATCATGTATAAGTTCTAGTCCCACCCACGACGAGTGGCCCGGAAGAGAATTTCCCCTTTCCTAGATGTTTCTTTTCTCTTTTTTTTTTTAAATTGGAACAATAATTACGTAGAAAGAAGAAAAAAAGGGCAGGGTACAAGACATTTTTTGTTGTTTTTCTTCTTTCTAATTATTTGTTCGGCCCAAAAAATTTGTTTATTGTCATGAGTTGTCACCATCCCAGTTGGCTTTGTCCGAGGCTTACAGGTCTTTAATTAAATACTTTCTGAAATGTCTATGAGAAAAATGCATGGGAAATTCTCTTCCAGGCCGCTCGTCGTCATGAAAGTGGCTCGCTGTGATGCTCTATCGTGTGCAAAATGACATGGAAAGAATATGGTAATTGTGCGTCAGAACTATACCCGATCTCGGTGTTCTTGGTTCGGCCCTCTCCTGTGAAGACACACCGTGCTGCTATAGTGTCTCCTCTCTTCACCTCCACGCCCGGCTGGGCTGCATAGAACGCCTAGTAGTAAATGATAATAAAGAAATCATATTTTGTAAAAAAAATAAAAAAAACATATTTAGCCACTTGTTTGAATGCCCCCTCCCCCCTGTCAAAAATAGCTAAAATCGTTAAAACGAAAGAAAGCAGCAAATGAAAAAACACTCATCTTTTACTTTCTCTAATAACCTAAAACATGAACCTTGTTTGAAGAAACCTTTGTCCTTTAAATTGTCACTTCACTGTCATCTGGGGACCCCCCCCCCCCACACACACACACACACAGACTGAGATAGACAGACTAGTATAATGCTACTAGCCAGCCAGGCGTTGCTTGGACAGAGTGCTTCAACATCTGTGTATGTATCTGTAGGTCTCTGCATGGTCCTTGTGGCTCTCATATGTACTACTACATTGTGTTCATATTGTTATGACATACCTGTGGTAGCAGTGGAGACTGTCGTCCAATTAGAGTCCAGTTCCCATCCCGAACCCTGTAGCCACTCACCACTTTACCTGTGACAAAAATACACATTACTTTACCCGTCACAAAAAGTACATATTACATACCACTCTGTGTACCACAAAAAGTACCATTACTGAACATACAGTACCACTACTGAGTAAGCCTTGGTGCGCCATGTGGCCCATAGGTGGAGGAGCCTATCTCCTGTTTCTCTAGCGTGTAAGTACACCCCCTGGACATGACACTAGTATGACGCAGGGACTTACCCACAATCCAACCCTTGATGCAGAATGCCAAGCAGGCAGTGCCAATTATTTATAGTCTTTGGTAAGACCCGGCCGGGGGATTCGAACCCCGACCTTCCAATCTCAGGGAGGACACTCTAACCGCAAGGCCACTGATCTGAGATCAGTACTTTATCTGTGACAAAAAATACTACTATATATATCACCTACTTTATCTGTCATGAAAAGTATTAATTACACAAGCCCAACCCAGAACACTTTCTATATCTAGTCAGTCGGTTCTCAAAGTCGGGATTGGGGGACCATTGAGGCAGCTCCAGAGGGTCCCCAGAGTAAAATTATTATTAGGAACCAAATGGACCCTTACAGGTCTGTGACTCTGCGAGTGTATGGGTCCATCTGGTTCCATTTGTACACTCTTAGAGTTATGAGGGTCTGGGAGGCCTTGAAATTAAAAGGTTTGAGAAATGAGAACCACTCATTTACTAGGCCCTGCGTTTACATTAGTTGATTAGAAAGCTGACCTAGCTGATGTGTGTGTGTCCTGAAGGCAAACGGGTAGATGGGATAATAGTCATACTGGCAGGAGACGTCTGAATTGGTCACTGCGAAGGAGAAGACAACATGTCCGCATTAGTCACTGTGAAGGAGAAGCCTTTGACATCAAAGTCCACTGGGCCAATCACAACACTTTTTTGAGCCTAATTATTCAGAAAACCCCAGAACACAGAAAACCCACAGAATATGTATGTATACATGAATGTGTCTTAATGTGATTATGAATACATTAATGTACCTTTAATAAATATGATTACATTTAAAGGATATGAACACATACACACCTTTCTTTCCTGGGGGAATAACTGTGTCGGCAGACATCAGCAGATACATGCCAGCGATGAATGGCTGCCTGGAATAAACACAAACGGTATATACTCAACATTATACAGATGCACACACATACGCACGCACACACGCATGTACACACACGCACACACACACACGGTAGGGTATACATATAGTTGCTGACTGGAGAAAACCGGTTGAGCTGGTAGAACGGCTATTTTTACAGTTTAAGGCGCATTGATCAATACGAAATTATAGGAAAGCACAAATATATTGTGTGTGTGTGTGTGTGTGTGTGTGTGTGTGTGTGTGTGTGTGTGTGTGTGTGTGTGTGGACTGACTGAACTGGTTTGGGTTTTCCCAGGAAAAATGTGCATGTTTCAACTGACATTAGTCAAATGTTATAATCCACATAGAGATCATACTTACGGCTTCGTAGTCATAGTTAAGGCGATTCCTGAACAGTCTTTATGCCCACCTGCACACAGGAGACATGCATACATTTGGCGATTTCTCCTTTTTACAAGATACACAAGCTCCCAAGCTTTACCCCTATTTAGCTTTGAGGGAATTCATAAAGATTTTTAAAATCTAGGGGTGAATAGTTTGTAATTGTAATAGTAATTGACATAATAGACATTTAAATCTCCCAGCAGAAATTGCGAACGCCATCTTCAAAATGACACCTTTCCAGAAGTTCGATTTTCCTAGCTTTTTAGTATGACATTTAGCATGCCATATGTTCAACCATATACTGACCCGTGTAATATATTTGGGTTTCTGCAAGGAGACCACTAGGGGTCCAGCCCAACTTGTCCATAGTCGATAAACAGGAAATTTCACTTATCTCGGATTCTTTTCCCAGATTGCGTTTTTGATCAAAACAAACTTTATTCATGGCTCATAAGTAAAGCATCGCTGGTCGCAGTTAAAAAAAAACATTTCAGGAGAATTACAAAAATATCGCAGCAACATAGCCTAGCTGTGTTTACTTCCAGTTCTCTAAGCCCTGGTCTTCAAAATAAAAGCTCGCTCTGAAAAGACTTGGCAGAACAGAAGAACAGAAGAACGATGGGCGAAATATATCTGACAGGAAATAAGTAAAAAACTATTATTTAATTAAAATATCTCTTAAAAACAAATCACAGCTGTTCCAAGTTTCAAGTTCTGTACAGACAGTCGACAGAAATACAGTAGGTGACAGTCAAAACAAATACAGTAAAGTCAACATGTGTGAGTGTGTGTGTCAGTCCCTCACCTCTGAAAGCATGGAACGTGTACACACACACACGTGTGTGTGTGTGTGTGTGTGTGTGTGTGTGTGTCAGGCGCGCCTGAGCCATGGAGCAAACGGAGCAGCTGCGACACCAGATTAAAAAGTGGGGTCGCATTGCGACCCCACTTTCCCTCCCTCCCCACCCCCCCACCCCCCGGCCGCCGCCGCCGGCACGCTCGAAGTGCACGGTGCGCGACAGCGAGAGAGAGAGAGAGAGAGAGAGAGAGAGAGAGAGAGAGAGGAGGAGAGGGTGTTTGTCTATGTGTGTGTGAGCGCAGCACGCGCGGAGAGAGAGAGAGGGATGCTGCGTGTTCAAAAATAAATAGGCTACTAATTCGCGTATTGCATCCAATAATGCCCGGCTTGCCCACCTGTGTGAATCACTTACTTTGTGCTTGCTGCTAGTTTTCAGAAGAATTAATCCAAGGTTTGTCATATTATGTTTTAAAGTAGGCATACATTTTAGCTGGTCAGTCAGTGTGTGCAGACTCAGAGAGAGAAGCAGCACTGCTCTGCTGATTAAATTGATATGACCTAGATATGTCATATGCGCGTCCGCATCTGATAATTAGTTATTTGGCAACACCTGTGTGAAATACCAGAATAAGCTTTTTCTTTTTTTTGGTGGCCATCTACAGGCCGGCCATGACTGTACTACAGCTGGAAGTTTTTTCCACAGCTGTGGAATTGAGATCCTTTTTTTTTAACTCATATAATCTGCTATGATTTCTTAAATTATTATTCATGACATGAATGTGCAGTAGCCTACCAAAAAAAAGGGAAATTTAAAAAAATATATAATGTCACGTTATTATTTATATAAATAAAAAGTGGACTGGTTGGAGGATAAAATAAATAGTATTCTTTAACTACATTTGTGTGACTTTTTGGGTTGTTTTTTTTTTATCATCGTCTCTGCTCTGCTTTTTCTCCCTGGAAATAAAAACGTCTGGGTTTCTGAGGCTACTGCTCTGCTGCTGACGCTATTTCCGGTTACCTTTACGCACGGGGCGCACGGATTTGAATTTCTCTGGTCAGCCTGAATGTGTGTGTTGTTGTTGTCAACATGGCTCAGAAGAGAATGAGTGATTTATTTGGTGGGTCCAAGCCCAAATCAAGTCTAGTTCATGAACCCTTGGCCTTCATGTGCTAACGTTGAGTCCGTTGTCGTCGGAGAAGGAGGACAATAATAAAAACAACAGCAGCAGCTGGAGCAGCACAAGCAGCAGTGTCCATCTCACATAGCCTACATAATGACATTCTGGACACATAACTCACGTTGGATATACAGTAAATGCCATGATGAGGGAATTAACCACCCCGGAGCGCAAGAGCACATTTGGGGTTTAAGGTAAAGCATTTACAATTTAACTATATTATTTCTCTAATAGTCACTATTGCAGTGAGAAATAATATAGTATTTACTAATTACTATGGCCGCCGTGCCAACTGAACTGCTGAATGCTGCTGCAATTTAATGTTAGATATTAGATTCTGACGGGGAGGGATCTATGATGAATGATGACGATACAACACCGGGGTCGCCGAGCCCAACTGCGCTGTCAGCTCGTCTGTTGTATAATAGGGCTATAATTTATATGTTTTGTTTTGATATCGGCGCCTTGCCAATGTCATGTGTAGCCTAAATAGGCCTATGCCTTTTTATGATGCATTTTGTCAGTTTGTTCATATAACTTGCGTGTGGAGAGGGAAAGTAAAAGCCACTTTTCCGTGTGAAAATGCGCGAAAACGCGCGTGCACGAGGCACATGCACGCGCATTTTTGCGCGCGTGCTATGCGCGCGCATATGAGTCCAAATCTGTGCTCCCCCACCTGGAAACAAAGTTAGGCGCCCCTGGTGTGTGTGTGTGTGTGTGTGTGTGTGTGCTGTCCCTCACCTGTGAACGCATGGACATCTGCATAGTGGATCTGCAGCACAAAGTAAGAGATGCGCGTGGTCCCTCCCACTTTGAAGCCCACGTCTGTGGAAACAGTAGAGGGCTCACATGCAAAGAGGAAGGCAGTGGTGGACAGTGGTGGAATACTGCAATGTAGATCTGTACTCCGTTATGTAGATCTATTCTGTACTCCGTTACAAGCAGAAGTCCCGTATTCAAAATGTACTCAAGTAAAAGTAAAAAATCAAAAGTACTCATATTGCAGAATGTCCCATTTCACAAGTTCAAAGTGTACAAAATATTTGGAAAATAGCCGATCTACAAGGTATTGTGAGCTTGTAGATTGGCTATTTTCAAATGGCCGAAATATAGGGTTGAAGTTGTTAATGTATGTTTTCTAGTCAAAATCAAAATCGACAAAGTAACTAAAGTTTTCAAATAATTGTAGTGGATTAAAAGTAGAGGTAAAAGTATTGGAAATACTCAAGTAAAGTACAAATACCTCAAAAATGTACTTAAGTACAGTACTTGAGTAAATGTAGTAGAAATACCACATGCCTGTGTTACAAGTAAAGGTCTTTCATGAAAAAGTGTACATTAAAGGGATAGTTCAGATTTGTTTAACTTAAGTTGTATGAAATACTTGCCATTAATATAGTGGTTGCAACTGTATTAATTGATTGCCCGAGTCCTGTGGTGGGAGTTCTGCTCTGGTTTTGGTCAATATTAAGTAGTTCCGGTCATTTTGTGGGGGGCACTGGGGCCACACAGTAAAAGTAAATGAATCCACAAAACGAAAGTAATTTGTATGGTTGACCTATTTCTAAAATATTAGCGCGACTTTCGTTCAACTTTGACCCCTCTATCACATGGAACTATTTTTTGGGCGTAGTGATATGGACACAAAAAACATAGTTCTGTGTGATAGAGGGGTAAAAAAAAGAACGGAAGTTGCACTAATATTTTAGAAATTTAGGTCAACAATACAAATACAAATAGTTTTGTGGATTAATTTACTTCTACTGCGTGGCCCCCAGTGCCGCCCACAAAATGACCGGAACTACTTGATATTTCACCAAAACCAGAGCAGAACTCCCACCACAGGACTCGGGCAATCAATTATTACAGTTGCAACCACTATATTAATGGCAAGTATTTCATACAACTTAAGTTCAAAAAATCTGAACTATCCCTTTAAAGCCAAAGTCAGAAAGTATTGGCATCAAAATATACTTAAAGTAGCAAAGGTAGAAGTCCTCATTATGCAGAATGGACCTTTCTGAACCATTTTTGATTGATTGATTTGAATTTTTGATTGGTCAATCACTGAATTCAGCGGTGTGTTATTTTGACCGCTGAACTCAAAGGCTCAGAGCACCTGGCTCATATCAATCTGCATTGCTTGATTTTGTGCCGTATATTCCGAGGCAACTGCGTTGCACTGGACGCACCTGGCATACATTAATGGTATACTTCAATTACCATAAGCAATGAAATCCTTCGTTTGGTTATTTTTGGGTCAATATATTAATTGAGCAGTCTAAGTCCATTAATTATCCATAATGTATAAATTATGGATAAGGGGTCAGGACAGATAGGCCTTTTCGGGGAGGGGTCAGAATAAATTATGGACTTCTCTCAACAGCGTGAGACGAGCTCAAGATTCAATTTCTAATGTCTTTTTCAAGTACAGCTAGAGATCAACTAGGCGATTTAAGGGAATGTAAATGGATGCAGATCTATTTAGCTATTTTTTGGGTATTTTGTTTTTGACACCATGTATGCTATGACATATACCCACTGGGATTACAACAATGAAAGTCAATGCCACCCACCTTTGGGTAACTTGGTGGGGGGTGCGTTGCGTCCCCAGGCGTACATGATGGCAGCCTCATCGTCACAGGTGCGCTCAGTCCCACAGTCCCTACAAAACATGAAAGATTATTGTAAGTTTTAGATTTTCCCGTTACGTCTTTCTAGGGCTGGGTGTACAAAATGTGCCGAGGACCAGCATGCACATATCCCATCTATTGAGCATGCTGATATACCGATGACAGGGAGCTGGCTAGATCTTCCCTGTTCCTTGTTTTGAGACAATGCAAGGTCCCTTTAGCCAGGGAGTCAGAGCCCCACTTCCTTGGGTTCAAAAGGAAACCCAGTGGGGAAACTGGACACTCTCTCCCCGGGCTTTGGAGTTTCATCGGACTGGCTGGACTTGAACAATCTCTGTACTTAACCCATTTTGGGCGGGAACCCCTTTTGGTGTTTTAAACATAGTTATAATTTAGCTATTGAAAAATAGCAGATCTACAAGCTCATAGCGCGCCACCGAGTGGCGCGCTACGAGCTTGTAGGTCTGCTATTTTTGAAAAACCGTGAAAATATTTATTTCAGAAAACTGGAGAATTTAGAAGAATTCTTTAAAATGTTGAGGTCAGGCCTATATGGGTTAATAACTGACCACCTCTGTTGACATACAACAGTGGACACACTCACAGGTGCCAGGAGGACCCTGTTGTTCAACATCAGCAACAACACTACACTGGACTTGAACTTCAGGGGGAACTTGCTTGTCTCCCCTCTGCTGATCACTCTGTTTCCCACTGATTTCTAAGTGTCACTGCTCTCAATTAGGCCATTATCACTTTTACAGTAAAAGCCAGTTTACAGATCCTTCCCAGAAGGCTCAACCTTTCCCTCTGGTTTCCCTCCAACCATGTTTGTATCCACACCACACCACAGGGCTAAATGGCTGATATGCCTATAAAGGGATTCACATAGCACATCACGACAGAATAGTTGATCTCATAACAAAAGTCATATCTAAACATTTTACACTGTCTGTGAGAAAGTCCAACATTCCTGTGTCAAACCCTCCAAGTTTCCACTCATACCATTAAGCTTAATGGTACACCTGATGTGTACACTGGCCTACAGGACAAGGCTCAGTGGATTCGTCTATAGATGCAATCTACCGGTGTTTATCTCTCTCTCTCTCTCTCTCTCTCTCTCTCTCTCTCTCTTCTCTCTCCTCTCTCTCTCTCCTCTCTCTCTCTCCTCTCTCCCCCCCCCCCCCCCCCCCCGGGTCTGAATTCGTTAAAATCGTGCACTTGGTGACAAGATTTTTGGTATGGTGGTAGGTATGGTTATAAGGTTTTCAAAAACCATCGCAAACGAGTTGGGAGCGCCCCCTAGTGGTCCGTTTGCAATGAATCTAATATTAAACGGATCAGTATATGGTTATAAATCAAAATTATTGATAAGAGATTTTCCAATGGATTCTATTAGTATTGGGTGTGCTAAATAACATACAAAAAAAATTAGGAAAAAGAAACTTCTGGAAAGGCATAATTTGCAAGATGGCGTCCACGGTGGCCTCAGTAAAATTAAAATGCCTATAAACTGGGATTTAATACATAAAAGATCATAACAATTATGCCCATACCTAACATCATGCCAAATATCTAAAACTTGTCACCAAGTGCATAATTGTTATGATTTTTTATGTATTAAATCCCAGTTTATAGGCATTTTAAGCTTACTGAGGCCACCGTGGACGCCATCTTGAAAATGATGCCTTTCCAGAAGTTATTTTCAGCCAGAATTGTTATGTTATGTTATTTAGCATACCCAATACTAACAGAATCCATTGGAAAATATATTTTATCAATTATTTTGGGTTTTCTTTACATATTAAATCCCAGCTTTATAGGCATTTTGCAGCTATTGTGGACGCAATCTTGAAAATGATGCCTTTCCAGACATTATTTTTTCCTAATTCTTTAGTATGTTATTTAGCACACCCAATACTAATAGAATCCATTGAAAAATCTCTTTTAACAATTATTATGGTTTTTAACCATATACTGGCCCATTTGATATTAGATTCATTGCAAACAGACCACTAGGGGGCGAGCCCGACTTGTTTGCGATGGTTTTTGAAAACCTTATACCCATACCTAACATCATGCCAAAAATCAAAAACTTGTCACCAAGAGTATAATTATTATGATTTTTTATTTATTAAATCCCAGTTTATAGGCATTTTAAGCTCCTGGCAGCCATCGTGGACGCCATCTTGAAAATGATGCCTTTCCAGAAGTTATTTTTTCCTAATATTTTAGTATGTTATTTAGCACACCCAATACTAATGGAATCCATTGGAAAATCTCTTTTATCAATTATTTAGATTTTTAGCCATATACTGACCCATTTAATATTAGATTCATTGCAAACAGGCCACTAGGGGGCGCTCCCAACTCGTTTGCGATGGTTTTTGAAAACCTTATAACCATACCTACCATCATACAAAAAATCAAAAACTTGTCACCAAGTGCACGATCTTGTTGATTTTGGACGAATTCAGACCCAGCTATACTGTGCTATCGAAGAACCCAAACTTACCAGTATCCCGTGCGAGCGAAGGGTTTTTGGCAGCCGAACAGAAGCATGTGATGGGCTGTGTCCATACTGGCATGAGGGACGAAATCCACTGTGGATTCACACAACAAACATGTTATACACACTGAATATCATAAACACATCATTACAACCACACGCCAAATGTAAAAATGGTCTTTAATAGTGGGTCTGGGACGCCAAGGGGGTACTCAGAGTTACTACAGGGCCAAATGTTGGTGTGATAGGATCATTATTTTTGCATTAACCACTTGATCCCTTGCATCCCTATTCTGAGGAGAACTTTAGCCGAAAATGGCAGATCTACAAGCTCACATATATGCTATTTTCGGCAAAGAGGTTTGGTATACAGGGGACCACACATCTGCTATTTTTGATGAATCGCTAAAGTGTTTGAAGAATGTTGACTTACAAAAAAGAAGTTTGAGAACTGAGAAATTAGGAGCAATTTGTAGAATCGGCCTCAGGTCTTCTTAATGACTTAAATACCGGATAAAATACTCACCTATATAGGAATCCCTGCCGGCAGGTGCGGGAACCGCTGTGCACAAATAAGTGTCCGGCTGAAAACAAACAAACCAATGATTATTAATAATGATACCTCAATCCAAAGCCCTATAGCGAGTCATAACCACATGATTACTTTACACACTATCGTCGTTGGTTAAAGCTTCCAACCCATGCACTGAGAATGGAACGCGCCCATTCAAAGACCTACAGCACAGTAACAGTACAGTAACAAATAAATGCATGAATAAGCAAATAAATGAATGAATAAATAAGTCTAAACAACAAATAAGCGTTCACGCTCCATTACCCACTGACTGGGAATATCGGTTATAAAGGTTATTATTTTTATGATTATGATTATTATAGTTATTATTACTATTATGTAACCTGTTTAATCAGGGAGGTCATTTAAGAGAACAAGTACATTTACAGAAGGTGCATAACAAACTGTACATTACATACAACTAATATCAAATAACATCAGCAACACAGTAAAAAAAACACACACACACTGACTGAACTCATCCCCACTTTTTTTAAACCACAAGCATAATCTAAAAACGCTTCCCCACTTTCACCACAAGGGGGCACCAATGCATATGAACATAGCATTAAAAAATATGTTTTCTAACTTTCTCACTGACTCGGATTATTCAAAAATAAAGCTTTGATGAAAACTATAGAATTATGTTTGTACATAACTCAACCAGCCTTCTGGCGAACATCAGTGCTTTCTCAAACGTTGTCATGTCAAGGAGCCCCACGTACATACGTCTGGCTGCCACCCCTCCACCCCTATCTGAAAACAGGGGCCCACCCAAATCTAAATGATTGTCTCCACCAGGCCGAAGGCATGGGGAGACATGGGAGGCATGGGATGTTTTGCACTCCGTCCGTCCGTCCGTGTGTCCGTCCGTCCGTCCGTCTGTGACCAGCTAATCTCCGGCACCGTTAACCCGGTCGATGCCAAATTTTGCACACACACTCCCTGGATGCCAACGATGAACCTCTGCCCCAAAATGTCCAGAATGGCCTGTTATAGCGCCACCAGGAGGCCGCTTTGTGCAAAACAAGTTTTTGGACAGTACACCTACAGATTTTGTCCAAACATCACGCAAATTGGTACACAGTCTCTCTAGTCAAGGGTTTTCAACTGATTATGAACCAGGGACCACCACCCTGACTGAGAATCAACCTGGGGACCACCACCCTGACTGAGAATCAACCTGGGGACCACTACCCTGACTGAGAATTAACCTGGGGACCATTGTTGTGTTGGGAGGGAGGATATGGGCGTGGTGTGGGGGAAAGAAATTAACCTTCCATATTCAACTCATGTTGCTGTTCATTGTAACTTACTCTATGAGTAAGCAGACACTTGCGATTGATTATGGGCACATTTCTTTAATAATGGTGACTCAACCAGGCAAACCGGTACGGTTTCCCTTGAGATTCTAACTCACCTTTCTGTGGAAGTTCTTGACATCCGACTTCCCAGTAGATCTGGTGACAAACACCAGATCTGGTGACAAACGACGCGTCATCGTTTGTCACCAGATCATTTACTGCATTGTTTCTTAACTTGTGGTCAATGCAATAAATCTTCACTTTCCTACATTACTAAATGCATGGTCAGGGACCACATGCAACACCTTCACGGACCACCAGTGGTCCACGGACCACCTGTTGAAAACCCATGCTCTAGACTAGAGCCATTCAACAAAACGGGTCTTTCAGATTTCTCGGACTCCATCCTGATTGGCTAAGATTGGCTTCCAAAGTTCGCAGGAGTGCTCAGTTTCAAACAAAATGCTGCAAATCATGAACACATTGTGTGATTTCCGTGAAATTGTGCACACACATTCCCACTAGGCAGAGGAAGAAATGCCACATGAACATTTTCAACTCAGCCTCATGGTGGCGCTATAACTGGCTGAAAAGTGTTTTTACGTCTAACTGCACGGCTCTGTGGATAACTTTGTATGCCAACTCCCTAGAGGCCAAGGAAAAACCTTTTCCTGGAATTTTTCACATCTGCGCTTTATAGCGCCACCAGGAGGCCGACATATGTCAAACACATTTTCTAATATTACTCAATATTACCCAAATTTCACGCAAATCGGTACACATGCTCTCCATAGTCATGTGATCAAGACGGGTTTGTTTGATTTCTCATAATCCACCCTCATTGGCTACGATTGGCTTCTAAACTTTTCAGGAGTAGCCCGCTTTGTACCCGTTTTGTACAAATCGCCACAACTACTCAACGCAGCGTCCGATTGTGGTGAAACTGTGCATGCATATTCCCACTAGGCTTTGGAAGAAATGCCACTTGACCGTTTTCAAATCAGCCTCATGGTGACGCTACAACAGGCCAAGCCGCGACACACACACACACACACACACACACACACACACACACACACACACACACACACACACACACACACACACACACACACACACACACACACACACACACACACACACACACACACACACACACACACACACACACACACACACACACACACACACACACACACACACACACACACACCCTGGTGGAGACCTGTGCCCAGAAGGGCACTTTTTCTAGTTCTACATTCTTTCCAATTTTGTACTAATCTACAAGCTCACAACTTCACGAGGAGTCGCATCGTGACACATGTACAAAATGTTTTACTGATTAGTTCTTTATATAGAGATATAGTTATTTTGAGCATTAGGACAAATGAAAGTAATTGTCTCCACCAGGCCGAAGGCATGGGGAGAGAGTATGTTTTGCACTCCGTCCGTGTGTGTGTGTGTGTGTGTGTCCGTCCTTCCTTCCTTCCTTCCGTCCGTCCGTTACCAGCTAATCTCCGGCACCGTTGGCCCCATCCATGCCAAACTTTGCACACACACTTCCTGGATGCCAACGATGAACCTCTGCCCCAAATATTCCTCAACGACCTGTTATAGCGCCACCATCAGGCCGATTTAGGCAAAACACATTTCTGTAGATTACTCGTACACATTTTATCCATAGATCACACAATTCGGTATACACTATCTCCATAGTCATGTGATCAACACGAATCTGCACCATTTCCCATCTTCCATCCTGATTGGCTAAGATTGGCTTCCAAAGCTCACATGATTGGTCCGTTTCGAACAAAATGCCACAAATCACAAACGCAGTGTGCAATTTCCGTGAAATTATGCATGCACATTTCCACTAGGCTGAGGACGACACGACACAAAAAAAAAGAAAAAAGAAAAAACATGTTTATATTACTCCTAAACATTTTGCCAAACATCACACACACTCCTATCCTCCTGGTGGAGACCTGTGCCCAGAAGGGCACTTTTTCTAGTTTAATTTGTAATAGCCATAGAGGTCTGAGCTCTCAAATGTTTTATCCAGTGCAGTAATAGTTAATTATGACACAGAACGCAAAAGGCTACTTCTAATTATCTCTCCCCGGATGAAATAGCGTTGCAATAAATGGTAATGGTCAATCCTGAGCTGAATGAAATGTATTTATCTCATGCGTCTATCTGCTGAGAGGCTGAGAAATAAATATAAAGAAAAATCAAGCAATCTAAAGTTTAAAAAAAGAATGCCTGGGGTGTTCAGAAAAGCCTGAATAGACGTAATGACCCCAAACATGTACAGTAACATGAAAGTTAAATATCCCTTTAAAATCTATACGATCATTCATGTCACTACTACAGCTAGTGCTGTGTGCATTTCACACGCAAAAATCCCCAAAAAGTGCCCAAACTGGTCCGTGTTGACACTGTCAGTGTGGATTCTGGGGCCGGCTAATCAAACAAAACCAACAAACTGAGCTCTCATTTCCTCAAGGCCTCAGCACTCATTTAGCTTCAGGGTTGTCACCATCATTAGCTAAAAAATAAAACCACTAATGGGTCACGAGAAAAAATATCCCTTTTTTGGAATTTCCTAAAAATAACAAAATGTCTAAAGAATGAAAGAAATGTAAAGCGTTCACTGTGGTTCTCAAAGTGGGGTCAAAGGGGGGTCCTTTCCTTGTGGGGGCGTTCCAGGAGGTCCTCAGCAAAAATGCGTTACTACAGACAGCATCACAATCATTTTATCCTTTCCAATTAACCACTTTATCCATATTTAAATGACTGAGAATGGCAGATGGCAAAGAGGCCATGGAAGTTTATATTTTAATAGTGGAAAAAGCTGATCTACAAGATTGCATCACAGTGAGTTGTAAGCTTGTAGTTCAACGATTTTCACAATTCCTGGCGAAAACAATAATAGCGTTTGGATCAAATGGATTATAAGCATGCATTGTGACAGGCCTTACACACCTACAGACAGACAGCACCTCCCAGGCCTGGGGATACAGATCTATCAGCCTGACACCACTACCACCGCATGACTCACTGCAGCATGACTCATAATCTGACACACAGAATAATAGATTACTTCACCATTCATCCACTTAAGCCCCGTTATATACTGAGGTCGCACGGCCTTGGTCGTGCGGCGAAAACAGCCGATCTACAAGCTCACAACACGCCGCGGGCACGGCGCGTTGTGAGCTTGTTGATCGGCTGCCTGTATAATGGCATGCCAAAAATAGGGATGCTAGGTTTGAGACTGAGCAGATAACCTTATCTGCAGAGAGAGAGAGAGCGCGACACACACACACACAGTACTCGTGAGGACATCAATCATTTATGATGGCTATTTTAATCATAAAGGCGATGTTTAATCTTTTTTTTTAGTAGGTTTCACCGCTAAACATACACCCATTCTGACAGGAATACTGTACAGACACTGATTTATAATGATACTGTAATAATACTGTTTTTGCTCTTGATCCAACTGGGGTTGTCGTCCCCCCTGACTGCAGGCATGGTCTAACTCTAATCCATTTTAGACCTGTATAGCTTTTAACCACTTTTAACCATAATTTTAAGCTTTAGTGGTTGAAAGATCGTGAAAATGTGTACAAATCTTTGAATATATATTCTTTCACAGTGAACGTTTTTAACGCAAATATTTGCTTCTGGGGGGGTCCCTGGAACCAAACACCATTTTCAGATGGGGGTCCAAATACAGGTCAATCTGTGGGTCCTTGACAGGAAGAAGTTTGAGCACCAGCGCACCACCGATACATTTTTCACGTCATGATTTAGAAGACGTTTTGTAGAATCTTGGCTCAGGTCTTAATGGGCCAACTCACCTGTCTGGGGCTGACTCCAGGCATGCGCAGGTCCAGTGTAAAGTTGTGTGATGATGACGGTGTCATGACAACAGGCTGTTTGCTGCTGCAGTCGTTCGGATCGGACCAGGAAGTGTCCCTGTTCCTGTGGAAACGGCAACAATCAATCAGCCATCTGCTTCACTTCCTGTCGCTTCCCATTTTTAATTCCATTACGTGTTAATTCTACTATGATAACTGATAGCAGCATGTCCCCAGTAATATTTGTGGCAGCTGGCGGGAACTAGAGTTCTCAACAGGCCCGGAAATTAAGGCCTGGCCCTACCTGGGCCCTCATCAAACCCTGTATACTGCCCCCGCTGCCACCCTTAGATCTCCATATATGGAGCTGACCTGTTCCGACACTCCATATATGGCCTTCTCGCCCTCAGGCATCTTACTGGTGCCTATATTATTTGGCCAATGTCTGACCAGTTTGTATAGTAAAGTTTGTTGATTACTCTTGATCTTTGTGTGATTGGATTATTATATTTGAGCGGCGCTGGCTTGTTTAGTACAAACGTGACGTGTCGTGGCAGCCAAGTATATGGACTTACGATGTTTGTCTAAAATATTTGCCCCTCACTTCACACAACACATTTTTTGAGGGGCGCTAACCCCAACTATGCCCAGCTTTCCGGGTTTGTGTGAACACAAACATTGGCTTGTGATTGGCTGATCACCCCATAGCAATGATTTGATTGGCTGAGCAAAGTACATAAAAAAAAAGTGAAGACGACAAAAGTGATTGAGCATGGAATGATGAGAAGAGCGCCCCTCACTTCACACGTGTGATTTTATTAAACATTAACCACTTGAACTCCACCCCAGCATCCCATTTCTGAGAAGAACTTTAGCCAAAAATAGCAGATCTACAAGCTCACAACGCCTCCTGCTGTGAGGCGTAGATCTGCTCTTTTTGGCAAATACGTATAGGTGTAGACAGAGGAAAAAAACTACAGAGTGAAAGGTTGGGTTTATCTCAAATCGACAAGGAATATATATATTTAATATTTAATTATGACAGCCCCACTCTCACCTTTTAAACCTGTAGAGAGGGGTGTCCGTGTGCAGACTCAGGCTGTGGCAGACGAGAGCGAAGGCCAGCGTGCAGTGGAACAGAAACGCCACCATGGTTCCCGTCGTTCGTTCGTCCACCTGCTGGCGCAACGAACTCCTTGGGTTCCTGACGAAACGGGATACAAAAAATCCAAAGGGCAGCAACGATGACGGCTGGTCTGGACGAAAGGCAGCTGAGGTATTCTCTCAAACACCTCCGTTTTGTTGGCCGAGAAAGGACAGCCGCTTGCTTTGACAATATGGCAGTCGAAATAAGGAGGGAATATGTTGTCCACTCACTGAGTGCTGGCTCCTGGTTTGGTTCCTTTCCCTGCCGGCCTGAAAGTTCATCAAGAACCGTATCCAAACCCCTGCAATGAACAAATGCAACATTTCATTATGGAAGTCTACACAGTCTACACAAATGTTCAAAAAGCATGTTGAAAAGCACTGCACTAAAGCAGTGGTTCTCAAAGTGGGGTCCATGGACCCCCAGGGATCCTTGAGGGGGGTCCCCGGCTAAATGAGTTAACATGATAGCATCATCTATCGTTTAACCACTAGAAACCTAAATACATCGGCTAATTGTAAATAGCCAACCTACAAGCCCACAACGTGTGCTTGTGTGAAAAGATTTGAACATTTTTTTATCTTTTGAAACAACTATAGTGCAAAAGAAAGAACACACACAAAAGAAAGTGCACGGTAAAGCGACAGGGAAAAAAAACTGTTACTGAGACGGGTGGTGCGTGATTTGATGCTCTGGTAGCTGAGTAGGTGGAACAGGGTATGGGCAGGATGGCTGGTGTCTTTGATGATGTTGTGGGCTTTTTTCTTACAGCGAGTCGTGTAGATCTGTTGTGGAGACTAGGTAGTGCTGTGCCGCCAATGATTTTAGCTGCTGTTTTAACGGTCCTCTGCAGCCTATTGCAATCCTGAGCAGTCATGTTGCCATACCACACTGTGATACAGCCAGTTAAGACACTCATTATCCCACGATTTTGAAACGCATTTCTTCACCCCAGTGTCAATTATCTAACGTAATCCTGGGCGCTACACATCCTCTGCCAACATGGGGAGGGCAGCGGGCTGACCTCATGCTTCCTTATATGCATGAGGAGTCCAAGCTGCTTCTTTTCACCTGACAGGGGGGAGTTTCCCCGGCTGGTTAAGACACTTTCAATTATATATACAAATGCACAAGGCCCTTGGTGCTTAAGCCAAAATGTTGAAGGCGCCTTAGAAAGTGCAGTGGCTCCTGCACCTTCTTAAGGATATGCTCGGTGTTGGGGGACCATGTGAGTGAGTCTGTGATGTGTATGCCCATTGCCCAGGAATTTAAGGTTTAATATCAACTATGTCAACAGATGACCCCTTGATGGAAATGGGGGTGTGGATGCCTTTGGACTTCCTAAAGTCTGCAATGATTTCTTTGGTCTTATTGATGTTAAGTAAGAGGTTGTTATCGCACCATATAGGGTTAGATCTTCTACCTCCCTCCTATAGGCCCTCTTGTCACCGTCGGTTATTAATGCAATCGCTGTGGTATCATCTGCAAATTTAATTATGCTGTTATTCCCACATCTGGCAAACGTAAACAAACTGTACAACAGAGGACAAGGCAGCAGCCTTGGGGCACGGCAGTTCTGGTGAGAATTGTGGATGAACATCTATCTCCTATGCACAGTGACCTGGGGCCTGCCTGTCAGAAAATCAAATAGCCAGTTACAGATGGAGCTGCCCAGACCAAGGCCTCAGAGTTTCAACACTAGTTTAGATGGAACAATAGTGTTGAATGCGGAACTATAATCAATGAACAGTAGTCTGATATAATAGTTTTTCCTTTTCAAGGTGTACCAAGGCAGTGTGAAGAGCAAGAGACATAGCGTCATCCACAGATCTATTTGAATAGTAAGCAAACTGAAATGGATCAATGCTAGCAGGAATGACGCTTTTGATATGAGAAATAACCAATTCTTCCAGACATTTCATGAGAACAGCAGTCAAAGCAACAGGTCGATAATTAAGACAGGTGACAGGTTTTTTTCTTGGCAACGGGCACAATTATTGGACAGGGTTCACTGCCAAATACACATTAATTTGGGGGATTAATGGAAATGTTTGAGAAGCCACTGGTTTAAAGGATGCAGAGAATCAGGGAGAGTGGTGCTATGGAAGCAGAGGGGGCGTGGTGGTGGCTGGTGAGGCAGGGCATTGATTGATGAGGACAGGTGTCATTAAATATACATGGTCACTGTTTGCACTGTGTGCAATACTTTACTCTACACCACGTCATTGCAGCTGTGTATAGCTGCAATGTCAACACTTTGATTGCTTTTGTTCCAAATGTTAACAGAACAATGTGTTTGCTTTGCTGTACATTATTATCATTGTTGTTCTACACGAGTGGTTCTCAAAGTGGGGACCCCCAGGGTCAGTTCAGCACAGAGGTGTGTGTCACTGTCCAGCTGATTTTGTCGACTAAAATTATAACGAAAATGTTCGTCAAGTCGTCGACTACCTTTTTTCACTGACGAAAGCTAAATGGAAACTAAATGACAGCTAAGCTACGATGACTAAAACTAAGACTATATATACTGACAGTTTTGTCCACAAATACAAACTAGACTAGGAAGGGAATTGTGGACAAGAGATCCAGTAGAAGTAAAAGACACAAGTCATTTTACACTTGGTTGCATGCTGAAAATAGCAGCTCAAAAGCTCACAATGCGTCGCGCTGCGACGCGTTGTGAGCTTGTAGATGATTTTTTTTTCATCAAGGCCCGCCAAAACACATTTTAGTCAACTAAATCAACAGTAGATTTAGTCAACTAAAATCTTATGACATTTAGTCGACTAAAACTAGACTAACACTATAACATTCCAGGTGACTAAAATGTGACTAAAACTAAATGAAAACTATTCAAAAGACTATGACTAAAATAAAAAATGTCTGCCAAAATCAACACTGCTGTCCAGCTGACACTCGAGTTGTTGACACTCGTTAATGTTACTTGCATGAAGGCAATAATGTTGTGTTTCTGCAGATACCGTTATTTCTTATAATGAAGATTTATTTTTTCCCCTGGCACAAAAGGGGGAATAATAACACCAATAACTAAACAAACAAATATTGGTATTAGTATCGGCTATCGGCAAAATTGCATCCTTACTATTTTTCCTAATTTTTTTAATTGATTCCTGAAAAGTAACCGTATCCACCAATTTACGATAGATATGTTGCAATATGGGAATAGCAAGACACCAACAGGCCTGGTGTTGATTGTTTTGACAACAGCTTGGCTCCATATCTCACCACAAGCTACAGTCTATCAACATGCATAGATAGACAGTATGTTCTGATGTCTGCTCTCACCAGTGTTGCCAGAATTCGCAAGAGAAACAAGTTGCCAGCTCTACAAAAACAAGCCCAAAACAGAGACTAGGACTATGATGTGTTTAGACCGTGGGTCGGGACCCATATGTGGGTCACGGAACAAGTTGTATGGGCCGTAAAAAAAATCTCCTTTTTCCTAAATTACTATATGTATTTGGCCATAGACCCCCATATGAGAATGTGTTGTGCCAGGGACCCCCCCACACACACCCTGAAGAAATTTTGTTATCTATCTGCAATGATTGAATTCTTACTAGCCAACGTATAAAATATGGATAAAGGGATTGAAATGCTGTATTATTATGATTTGCAAAGCTTTATCGATCATGTCAAATTTAGCACGTGATTCAACGGGCACAGGTCTACTGTTTATTAACCCATTTAGGCCTGAGGCCGATTCTAAAAACGCCTCTAAATCCTGACCCAAGTTTTCTGAAAAGTTTCACCTATTTATATACTGTAGCAGCATCAATTTCTTTAGAGCTGGAGACTACTACTTCCTGTTTTGAGCTTGTTGTGACAGGAAGCATGCTCAGATGCCGTGGTGCAGATAGAGGCCAGACCGAACACATCATGGCCTGAGCCAACGAACTTTGACATGGACACCATGACATGGACACTTTCTGCAAGCATTAGTTCCCGTTTGTCTTGAATTTCAGAGTCATACACAGCTGCAACATTTTTGGTACATTTATTTGTTTATTCTTAACTACTCCTGACACAAGTTCAGTGGCCTTAGGGTTTTGGTTAGAGTGTCCGCCCTGTGACTGACAGGGAGGTCAGGGTTCAACTTCAATCCACAGCTGAGTCAAACGAATACTATAAAAAGATGGTACCCAATGCCTCGCTCCTTTGCACTGTTGTGAGCTCCAGAAAACCCTGGGTCTGGCTCTAACAGGCTGGGTGGTGACGTGGTATGACAATTCAGTTGAAGTGTTCCTTACACTGCGTTTTAACAGCAGGAGAACAGCGGCGAGCGACACTTTTCATTGGCTATCGCCCAATCGCCGGGCGACGTCACCCAAAAGATGAATTATTTTCACTTTTCGAATTTCGACCATCGCCTGTTTCGCCTGCTATCGTCAGCTTTCGCCAGTAGTTGCCGGGTCCCATTGACAAATAATGCACTTCTGGAAAATTTGTCTGGCTGTCGCCCGTTGTTAAAACGTACAGTCAGGTAAGCCCTGGCGAACAAGAACGCGACACAGAGACGGTATCACAGATTAAGGCTTTAACCTGCTTTTTATAAGACAATTACGATTTTATGGAAGATGCTAGTTGCAGAGTTTGACCACTACAAATAGGCTACTCTAATCTTAAAAATAATAACTGAAAATAGCCTATTCTACACTTTCCATGTACTTGTACATCAAGCTGCCTCACGCTGAGCAAACAGGAGATATGCTCTTCCTCCTGACCTAACGGCTACAGTACATGGCTTTGAGAACCGTTGGGCTCCAAAGATACTCATTTATTCATTTCAATAAGGATGGATTATGAGCGATTGCCTTTGCCCCCTTTATAGCCACAGAAAAAATAATTGGACCCATTCTTCACAAGACAGCAGTATGTTCTGAACATCCTGACATTATAATGGCCTCTTTCAGACGAGATAGATAAAAGAGGGAAATGATCTTCGTTCGATCAACGGCCAGGGTCAGCTGACAGTCAGGGTCACTGTTGCACTGATCATAGGACATTTGAGAGATCTGACTAAGATCTAAGTGTTAATAGCTCTATGTTCAGACTTCAGATAATATACTCATTGCTATAGAGGATCGCAGTCCCGCCCCCGACGAGCGGCCCGGAAGAGAATTTCTCATTAATTTTTCCCATAGACGTTTCAAAAAGTATTTCTTTAAAGACCTGTCACCCTCTGACAAAGGCAAATCGGATGGTGACAACTCATGACAACAAAAGAAAATTGTGCCGAACAAATAATTAGAAAGAAGAATAAAAGGGCAGGTTACAACTTACAACATATTTTTTGCTGTTTTTCAGGTCAGGATACCAATTGTTATCCAGTCAGGACAGAGAACTCAGACAGGAGTAGGACACAGATTTAGTGTGATTAAGTGAAATTGGAAGTGATGACAAAGAAATGATCAGACAAATTTGGAACTGGAACATAAAGATTAAGCTGATAAATACTGGGTAAGTACTTTCACCTGATTCGCTGACATTTTGTCACCTACCTGAATTTTTTTTTTCTGTTTATTAAAGAGATGGAGAGACAGGGAGACCTCTGTTACTGAACAAACACTATAGCAATGGTTACTATCACAATATAGTGCTTTAAACTTTTAACAAAGGTTTTGTTTTAACCAAAACATATCACCTTAACGCATTTTAGGCGGGAACCCTTTTTGGTGTTTTAAACATTGTTATAATTTAGCTATTGAAAAATAGCAGATCTACAAGCTCATATCGCGCCACCGAGTGGCGCGCTACGAGCTTGTAGGTCTGCTACAGTTCTGAAAAATCGTGAAAATGTGATGCAAATCTTTGAATATATTCTTTCAGAGCGAACATTTTTAACTCAAATCTTTGCATCTGGAGGGTCCCTGGAACAAACATATTTTCAGATGGGGGTCGGCGGCCAATTTCATATAATTCTGGGGGTCCTGGACATGGAATATTGAGAACCACTGACATAGAAACATGGGTTTTTCAAGAAAACCGTCAGGATTTAGAAGGCATTTGTAGAATCGTTCCCAGGTCAAAATGGGTTAAAGAGACCACTAACCCAGATCGAACCGGCGGGAACCTTGCAGTTCCAAGCGGCCGCTCTACCTCCTGAGCCACTGCCACCCTATGAATGGTCTTTGTCCTTACGCAGCCTTGGATAAACAACAAGCCGTTTGCACATGTTGACAGAGAGACAGACAGCCAGACAGGTGCATGAGAGAGGAGCGATCTTAGGCAAAAATGTAGCAGGAAAAGCTCCCGCTCACCGTCTTCAAATGCAAAAACGATCTGGGAGTCTTTAACAATATTGTGTTTAGTGTTTCCTAGTGAATCTTTTTTCCCCCCTCTCACTCTCTGCATTTGAAGACTGTGTGAGATTTTCTTACACTTCTGTAGATTTTTAACCTGAACCGGAAAACACAAGCTACTGTATAGGCCTACAAGGTTGTACATACATCTGCTATTTTTGAAATGATTTGAAAAAAACTTGAAAGTGTGAGAACTACTGATTTAGAAGGTATTGGTAGAACCGGCCTCAGATGTTAATGGGTGGTCGATGCCAAACTTTGCACACACACTCCCTGGATGCCAACGATGAACCTCTGCCCCACATTTTCCAGAACGGCCTGTTATAGCGCCACCATGAGGCAGCTTTTCACATTTTGGTAACCCTTCATTTTACGGTACGGTAATTACCAGGTAACTACCAGGTAATTACCTGGTAATAATAGGTAAGTACCTGGTATTACCTGGTAACAACCAGGTAGTAGTTATAAGTATTTACCTATTAATTACCTGGTAATTACATGGTAACTTCCAGATACATTACTCAGTAATTACTATGTAATTACCAAGTATTACCCAGTATGTATAACTATTTACTGTATAATCTCCTGGTAATTATATGGAACTTACCATGGTAAATGACACTGGTTGCCAGGTAATTACCAAATATGTTCCTGACAATTACCAGGTATTTATACGTTTTTACTATGTAATTACCAGCTAACTACCCGGTATTTATAAGTATTTACTCTGCAACCAGGCACGATACCCTGGTTGCAGGTACTATAGGTATACCAAGTATTTTCAACAACTACCAGGTATTTACTCTGCTACCAGGCAAGTTACCCAGTAGGTACTAGGTCATTACCAAGTATTTTCCTGACAACTACCAGGTAATAACATGGTAACTGTATTCACTGTGTTTACATGGGTACTACCCATGAAACACTTGGGTAGTAGCCTACCAGGAAATTACCAGTTGTTACTAGGTCATTTCCTGACAACTACCATGTAATTACCTGATAGGTACCCAGTAAGGAACACTACAGTTCCTCCTTTCTTACTGGATACCTATCAGGTAATTACATGGTAGTTGTCAGGAAATGACCTAGTAACAACTGGTCATTTCCTGGTAGGCTACCCATGCGTTTACATGGGTAGTACCCATGTAAACACAGTGATTACAGTTACCATGTAATTACCTGGTAGTTGTCAGGAAAATTACCAGTTGTTACTAGGTAATTTCCTGACAACTACCATGTAATTACCTGATAGGTATCCAGTAAGAAAGGAGGAACTGTACTGTGAAAGGAAGTGTGCTCTATTTCCATGATATTACCATGTACCTACCTGGTAATTGTAGATTATAATCCTCCCCATTACCCATCAGGGTGTATTTTGAACTTTGAACTTTGAATTTTGAACTGGCAATAACTGTTAATTACCAGGTATGTACTGTGTAAATCAACAGGTAAAACCAAGCAAGTTACCGTGTAAGAAAGGTGGAATTGTACTGTGAAAGGAAGCGTGGTTTGTTACAGTGAAAGTACAGGGTAATATTATGGAAACAAACCACGCTTCCTTTCACAGTACAGTTCCACCTTTCTTACACGGTAACTTGCTTGGTTTTACCTGTTAATTTACACAGTAAATACTTGGTAATTAACAGTTATTGCCAGTTAAAAAAAAGTTCAAAGTTCAAAGTTCAAAATACAAAAAATACGTTTACATGGGTACTACCCATGGCAATAACTGTTAATTACCAGGTATTTACTGTGTAAATTAACAGGTAAAACCTTGCAAGTTACCGTGTAAGAAAGGTGGAACTGTACTGTGAAAGGAAGCGTGGTTTGTTTCCATAATATTACCCTGTACTTTCACTGTAACAAACCACGCTTCCTTTCACAGTACAATTCCACCATTCTTACACGGTAACTTGCTTGGTTTTACCTGTTAATTTACACAGTAAATACCTGGTAATTAACAGTTATTGCCAGTTCAAAATTCAAAGTTCAAAGTTCAAAATACACCCTGATGGGTAATGGGGAGGATTATAATCTACAATTACCAGGTAGGTACATGGTAATATCATGGAAATAGAGCACACTTCCTTTCACAGTACAGTTCCTCCTTTCTTACTGGATACCTATCAGGTAATTACATGGTAGTTGTCAGGAAATTACCTAGTAACAACTGGTAATTTTCCTGACAACTACCAGGTAATTACATGGTAACTGTAATCACTGTGTTTACATGCGTACTACCCATGTAAACGCATGGGTAGCCTACCAGGAAATGACCAGTTGTTACTAGGTCATTTCCTGACAACTACCATGTAATTACCTGATAGGTATCCAGTAAGAAAGGAGGAACTGTAGTGTTCCTTACTGGGTACCTATCAGGTAATTACATGGTAGTTGTCAGGAAATGACCTAGTAACAACTGGTAATTTCCTGGTAGGCTACTACCCACGTGTTTCATGGGTAGTACCCATGTAAACACAGTGAATACAGTTACCATGTTATTACCTGGTAGTTGTCAGGAAAATACTTGGTAATGACCTAGTACCTACTGGGTAACTTGCCTGGTAGCAGAGTAAATACCTGGTAGTTGTTGAAAATACTTGGTATACCTATAGTACCTACATACCTATAGTACCTGCAACCAGGGTATCGTGCCTGGTTGCAGAGTAAATACTTATAAATACTGGGTAGTTAGCTGGTAATTACATAGTAAAAACGTATAAATACCTGGTAATTGTCAGGAACATACTTGGTAATTACCTGGCAACCAGTGTGTCATTTACCATGGTAAGTTCCATATAATTACCAGGAGATTATACAGTAAATAGTTATACATACTGGGTAATACTTGGTAATTACATAGTAATTACTGAGTAATGTATCTGGAAGTTACCAGGTAATACCAGGTACTTACCTATTATTACCAGGTAATTACCTGGTAGTTACCTGGTAATTACCGTACCGTAAAATGAAGGGTTACCCAAATTTTTTACCTAAAACTGCACCGATCTGCGTGAAATGTTGCATGCACACTCCCTAGAGGCCAAGGACAAACCTTTGACCTGCCTTTTCCGCATCTGCCTTTTATAGCGCCACCAGGAGGCCGACTTTTGTAAAACACATTTTTTTATATTACTCCTCCAGATTCTGTCCAAAAATCTCACAAATCGTTACACAGTATCTCTATGGTCATGTGGTCATATTCCATCCTAATTGGCTATAATTGGCTTTCAAAGTTTGCAAGATTGCCCCGTTTTGAACAAAAGCCTCAAATCATGAACGCAGCGTGCAATTTACGTGAAATCTTTCTCACATTTTCTTACTAGGCTGAGGAATATATCCCACCCTTTTCACATTGGCCTGTTATAGCGCCACCAACAGGTTGATTTTTGCAAAACACATTTTTGGAACAAAATGCAAAATGCCTCAAATCATCCAATTGCCATCAAAGGCGTATGAAGAAATGGCACCCTTTTCACATTGGCCTATTATAGCACAACCTGACCTGCCCTGGTGGAGACCTGTGCCCCGAGGGGCACTTTTTCTAGTTTGTGACTAGGGCTGTCACCGATCATAATATTTCAGTTGTCGATTACTTTCCACGTAAATAATTGCGATTAACGATTTAATTGTTTTCGGCAAGTAGAAATTAAAATGTAAATTATATTTGGCTTGCTTTTGAAGTTGCACAGAGCAGATCTGTCCCAAAAAAGAAATGCCTGACACCTAATGACCAGTATCAATCAAAATCAACAGACCACATTTAATAATTTTATTTTGTTTTATTGTGGATCCGATCCACAAGCCCTATTGTTTTAACTTAATTTTGTAATGCTATTTTTGTAATTACAATTTATATAGATAAGTTGAAACGATTGTGACGAATTATACAAAATCATTGTGATTTTCTCAAATAATTGCGTTCAGGTTCTCTATAATGTGAGCTCAGATGCATGGTTAATTTGACAAAATGACAAGCTTCCTCTTTAAATAGGATCAGCTAGCATTAACTCCTTAACGGTTAAGTAGAACCGGCCTCAGATATTAATGGGTTAAGGCTTAACGGTGCCAGAGATTAGCTGGTAACAGACGGACGGACACACACACACACGGACGGAGTGCAAAACATACTCTCTCCCCATGCCTTCGGCCTGGTGGAGACAATTAACCGTCTTTTGTCCAGTGGTCCAGCCAGGAATTTGAGTGACGTGCTCAGACACTTGCGTGAAACATAATAAAATGTACATACACAGTCATTCTATCTGCTCCTATGTCTTCTGCATTTTAAAAACCTCATGTAGCCTATACATCTGTTACAGACCTGCCCTCAGTGGCCTGCATATGATGCTAATGTCTGTAAAACAAACACAGAACTGCATGTGATGCAAATGGGATGCAAATTGTCTCTGTCGGGTGGAAACCTCATATGTCATACTGTATGTCACATTTCAGGATTCAAATTCAAAAGCAGCAGATCTGCTACTTTTTATACTGTTGTGTGATGCTGTACTCCTGTAGTATGATCACGTACTAGGGGTATTCATGAAAAAACACAAAACGTTTAAAAAATGGCTTTGTCTGCCCGACAGCAACATATGCATCTTTATTTGTTCTATTAAAACAGTTTTCTATCAGTTTCTTTTTGCCCTCACTCTTCCTCTATCCTCTCTTCTCATGGAATACTACAAAACGATGTATTTGTAATATAGCTGGGTAACAGCTGTCAGGACGTAATATTTCAAATATCAATATTCATAATTTATGAATATGAATTATTAAAATATTACAATATAATAATTATATTGCTCACGTCACTGTAATGTAACATGAATTCTTGGACAGACTTGCATTAAATATTCCAATACTGTATTGACCATAAACATATGATACATAGGACACAACCACTTCTTAATTCAAATAATCAATTTATTAAAAATAAACAAATGTAAAACATGGGTAGAAAGAATCAGGTTTAAGTGGTACTTTTGGTCATAGTAAGTGTCAATTAATGCGTTTATGGACAGGCAAGGCCTGTCACCAAAGGCATGATCACATCTCTGATGCTCTCATCAAAATCCTCTTTTGAGTTAAGTGAGAAACATCAGTTTTGAAATAAAAATAAAATAAAACAAATTTAGTACGCCCACCGGAAGTAGGCTAAAGTGTTAGTAAAATAAGGTAAACTTTAGTTTAGGATATCGTGTGGAGAAAGAGAATAAACAGATCTTGGCCGGGTAGGCTAACAGTTGCTTATGGATAAACTGTAGTGGTGAACTGAGGAGAGACAGAATGTCCGCCCAGAGGCGCGAACCAACACATTCATATTCCCATTCGTTGTGTGCCATAACTTCATGTTCAGTTTCATACAACCTTTTCGCCGGGTATCAGAGGCTGTCGGCATGTGGCGTCGGTTTTGCTCATGGGTTGAGCAGTGTCCCCTGACTCTAAACTGTAGTGTACCCCCAGGGGTAACCAGTGTTTTGAAGGCAGTGGCCTGTTGTAGCCGGAGGGGAGAACCGTCCATCTTCTTCCACAGCCATTTTGCCACTGTGGACCGGGGCGTGCCGAGAGCGTGCACAGGAGAGACAGCAGGAGAGCCGTCGTAGGTCGTTGGCAGGCTGGTGACATGGCCGCAGAGAGAGTAGAGCAGGGCGTTGTCAGTCTGGAGCATGGCTTTTCTGGTCAGGCCGCCGTCTCCTGTGAGTGGCATCTCGCAGGGTTGCAGAAGGTTGCGTGGTGATTGCAGTAGAAAGAGAGCGGGTCAGAGCATCGGCAGGCCTGACTCGGCTGCACGCTGACCTCATGGGGCAGGATTGAAACCCAGGCAGGGCCTAGTGGGGCTTCCCCTATAGGCACGTAGTGTTCAGACAAACGTTCACCAGGACAAGAGAGAGAGGAGAAGGAATGCCCCAGCCTTTGCCCTGCTTTGGGGGCTCACAGCAGACCCCCCCTCCTTAGGAAAAGGGCTGTCTTTTCCAGTCATAATGTTACACCCACTTTGAACTGCTGTCTCATGGACCTGATCAATTTAACCTCTTTATTAATTAAACTATCATGCAGAAAATGAATACATCTGACCATGGATCCAGACTCTGCATACACTTGGTTTTAGTGTGCTACCAAACATGACAGGTTGATGTCAACTAGAAAGTCAGTAAGGAAGCAATGTAATTAACAGGAGAAAAATCGCATTTAAACTGTCACAGTTAAGATATTGTTGCAGTACAGTGAACACCATGACAATGGAATATTCTCAGATCACAGAATATTATAGCATATGCAGTTTTAATCACAGTCTTTGTTCTTCCATTGTGCTTGGTCAGAGCCAATACTGTGACGCGATGCACATTCCACAGAGGGGAAATGAAATGTCCAGGGTTCCAGTGAGGTGTCTTATCTAGACATCTGTCTCTTTTACGCTGATTGATAGGGGTCTTGCTTGGGCTAGGAGGGTCATTGTAAAGTCAGCTAGAAGGCAGGAAGGAGGTTTGCTGAAGTGTGGGTTTAGGGAGGAGGTCTGGTTAGCTAATTATGACCAATATCCATTTATATTTAAAAATGATACAAGATACAATTTTGGGCAACCATGTATTGACTGCATCATGGCTACATATCCCCCCATTAGTCATAGGCGATGGACCCATGATGTCATCATGGTTTCATCCGTCTAGGAGTATAAAACAAAAAGGCAGTCAGAAAATTACTCCAAAAATTGGCTGTGTCCCTTGTGTCTCATGTGGGCACGTAGTGGTATAGCAGTAGGTTGCAGAACACTGTGCATAGTCTTTCAAGTCTCTGTGGTATGGTATGGTATGGTATGTAATCATCCTTGCATGTAAATCATGGCACACCATCACGCTCACACATTCAATGCAGGCATTCCATGCAAGTACAGAGGTGAAAGAAAGAAGGTGTAAGGAGTATTTCTGCCCATACATGATAGAGCATACTGTCTATTTGGGGGCCCTTAACGTCTTAGTGGCAGGGGAGAAATGAGGCAGATGTCTCAGCTTATCTACATTTCAGGGACTAAGTGAAAGTGACCCCTCTTGACCTAGCTAGGACAAAACAGGGAGTAGCATGCATAGCACCAGAGATCGGCTTCTTAGTGAAGGATTAAGCCGCTCAAAATGAAATAAACAAAACAAAACGAAAGAAACTTTCATTGGTTTTGTGAGAACCAAAACTACAAAAACAAAACAAACAAAACTTTCCAAGTATTAATAAACACGAGTGAATGGACCCTCCCCACTTGACGAGGGTGTGTTTCTTTTAGATATGTATGTTTGTGTTTTTGTTTTTTTTGTTTTGCTCTAAATAATGTCATTTGTATGAGCTAATACATGCCTTCACTTGTTCCTGCTGGAGTGGCAACAGACTGATCTAGTTATGGTTTAAAATCAGACTATTGTGTCACTGCAGGCACTTGTTTAGAACCTATGGTTATGTAGTTGTACATTTTTAATTGTTTAGGTAGAGGTCAGAGTTTTGTCTCAATACTACAGTAAATAAACTACAAACAATTGATTAGATACCAACATCATTGAGCCTTTATATATTTTCCAATTGGTTGGCTAGAAAAGAATGTCTTGCAGCACTTTGTGATGCTGCCCCCCCCACTGATGCTGTCTGGCAGACCTGGTCAACAATTGGCAATGATAGGGTGATAGCACAGCACTTGGGTGATTGACCCCTCCCCCCTTTTGTGGAGTTGAGGGACCACCAGGCTTGACGCAGTGTTTGCATCAACACCCAAAACATAAATGTACCGGTATCCCTATAATTGTCAAATGTATACCAGGGTGGGGTTCGCCAACGTCGTTGAATGTCGGGCTGGGTATACTGTATACTTTTGGGCTTTAGGCCATGTTATTTAATAATACTGATACTGAACACGCATTAACTGATGCATACAATATGGGAAGGTATGAGCTGAACCCAACACTGACTCCATTATAGACAAGTCATCTTTGCTCAGAGTTATTAATAACTAATATAAATAGACGAGTCATCTTTGCTCAGAGCTATCAATAACTAATACAAAATAGGGAAGTGTATTGCTCATCTAATTTTGATATAGGACTCAGCAGGATTAAACCATAGGGGAGACTTGCATTTGAAAAGCACCTGATCTTTGTGTGGCAGATCATTCTCTTTTCATTTCTCATTTGCATACAAGTCAATGACGTTACCTGATTGAAGGATTTAATTCAATGGATTATATCATCAACCAAAGGCAATGTCCAAACTCATTCCCAATTCCCAATATACCATAGTGCAGTATCAGAATTATATCAGGCCTTAATTTTATCCGCGGAATAATAAAAAAAAAACGAAAACAGGCGTCCCTCCCAGTGGGCTTTGTTGCATGTAAGGTAATATTCACAGTATATGGCAATACGAAAGCAACAATCTCAGGGAGGGCATAATACAAGGTGTATTATTAAAATGCCATTTGTGGACTTGGGTTCAGTTAGGGTATACTGAGCCAAATCCTAAACCAACACCAGGTACTGGAGGTTGTTAACTAAATGCAACAGGAGTGTAAAACTTGTGTGTTAGTATTCCTACCAGGCTATATCATGTATAGGGCCGGCTTCTTTTTTATGGTGTAACATTAGAGAGTGCTTTTTGCACGTTTATCAAAGAAACACGAACCATACATATCATATGCTACGAACCTCTAAAATACATACAATTAAGAAGCAACCACATGGCTTTGGAATGTAGTAAAAATTAAGGATCCCACTTCAGCTCTTTGTCTAAGTGGGATTTTTACCTGTGTTGAGGGAGAAAGCTCACTGGTTTCTCTCAAACCACAACACCACCTTGCTATATCCAGCGCTGTGTGGTAGTCACTGAGAGTGACTGTCGTTTCACCATGTGCTCGTAAGTCAATGGTGGAACCCCACAGACACTCTCTGCCAAGCAAAACACACCCAGACGTTCTAACGTCACCATATTGCAGAACCTATGGTTTTGAGCTACTCAACATGTGTCAGTTCAGTCAACAAAGCTTCATATTTGAGATGCATGTCTGTGATAACTGCGCTCTCTTTAAAAAAAAAGGTTGCTCTGTGGCAAAAGCACAACGCTCTATTGCTGACTTTGAATTTACTCAAAGTCCCGACAACACACTTCAACATGAAGAGCAAATGTTCTATTTCTTGCTCATAGAGACAGAATGATGGCCTTAGATTCACAAATTGGTCTTGCACCATATTTGCTACTTGTGCACAGGGATATGCACATGTGGGTTACTGTCCCTAGCAAATTGGTATAGTGTTTTAAGCATTACAGCCATTGTTCCTCCCATCATCACAGATCAAACAGTTCATGACTCTGTTATCCTGTGGCAGGAGGGACTAATGTCACAGTTGTAAAAGTGACTGCAGAGCCCCTTCCATTCCCACCCTGATCAGGGGCGAGGAATCAAGGCTCCTGATTCACCTACAACTTACTATGCCTAAAACAAATACCACTAAGCTTTGTACAGTGCACAAATCCCTGCTCATTCGGCCAGGGACGGACAAAGGTCAACCATGGTTGGCCCTTGTTTGCCAAACATTTTTCTTGATCTCGGACCCCCTTTAGTCGTCGGAGGGGTGTTAAATACAAGAACAAAAAGTAAAATAATTTGCATATCCCGCAACGTACACCCCATATCACTAGAGTGATACATTCTAGCACATACAGTTCTATTGAATAACAATGATACTGTTATAAATTTCAAAACTCAAACGTTTGGCAAGTTGTCTAGATTGTAAAAGTTATTTATCTAACTTCAGGGAGAATGTGCTATGACTACTGTGGTATTTGGTCCGTGGCTTGTCACAACATATTGTTGTGTTGGGAGTAACAATCCCAACTACCCGTACACGGACACAATATCGTGTAGCATACTGCGCCTTGTTTAAATAATAGCAAACCTAGTTCACTAATTATCACAACAGTAGTCTCAGCACAACGCTTCCCACAAATAGAGTGAGTTTACTTTCCCAGGGGACTCTCAAAATGGTTGTAGCATGACATTGTGATCAATTACAAATTAGGACTATAGGGTTCACAATAGGACACCAGTAGTTTAAAGAAACCTACTAGTTTTCTACTGTGTTTCAAAATTGATGTACAATTTGACTTCTAACATTAATTTAGGCCTTGATTCACTGCAGCGGAACTTGACACAAGTCAGAATTTAGGATTCAGGATGGGGTAAAAGAAACTACTTTATAATTTGGACTCCCAGTTGAAATTTAAAGAGGGAACCAGAGCTTCCAATGGGGCCATAAATCTACTCTGGAGGCAGCTGCAAAAGCCACTGATATGTTAGGAGGCTAGTTTTATCACTTTGTATCCTTAATTCAAGTTAGAAATATAATTGAGTGATTTAATATGGCCTTTTCCCTTAAAATCAAGGAATTGAGATTCTGAACTAACAATAAAATAATGAATTACCATAATTAAACAATCAAATGTAGTTGTTCTCCTCACAGTAAACAAATTAAAACTTTAAATTGACAGAATAAAAGTAGTGAATTAAATTTTTACTTTTACCGCAATGGTCAGAACCTTGGCATAATTGAACAATCACATTTGAATGTACTATATTTAGAATTTAGGCTAATTTGAATGCATAATACGAAAGGGTACAACTTAACCAACCAAGTAATGTTTTGGGTTAGATATCAAATATTGAATCAACTTGTAGCCAATGTCATGTCTAGCACCCTTCAAACGTCACAGTATCGTTCTATTCAATAGTTGTGCCTACACATTTAAGAACACAAAACACCTACAAGGGATGCACAGGGGATTACTAATTTCTTAAGACTTAATGTTTTTACAACTAGATAACACTGTTTGTGGTTACTGTCCATCCATACAATACAGTGCTGTGTTTGCGTAGCCACGCAGTCACACTAGCTGCAAACCTTCACCCGCCAAATATGTATGAATTCATACAACACACGGTAGCTGTAAGCTACCCGAATGCACTTATTCCCTCAGGAAATTCAAGAGCGTGGTTATATATCAAAGTCCAATTTCATCAAACCAAACTGAAATGGCCGTTTACAACTGAAACCAATATAAAACCAGGTTGAACCGTATAAAACTGGCAAATGCATAAATGCCTTTCCAATGACAAGAACAGTTCAGTTGTTTTTTTTCACTCCTGATTTAATGACCGGACACCTCAAAAACGACGCACTACGGAGACACTTAAGTCTAAATTCATACTAAACCTTTCAAAATGGTTTTTCTGTAATCCCGTGAGCCGCTATGGGTACTAGACAATTCCCAGGCTCCAAATTAGCAATAGGCATTACACACTATACGAATTAAATCGATTAGCTAAATGGCAAACAGATTCGTTGCTGAATGACCCACGAACAGCTTACGCTCGGAGCAATTGGCAACAGGGCGTTAGGAAATAAAAACTCTCAAAAACGATAGCCCTTGGTTGTGTCACTTCACAATGATAAGCGTGAACCACTTATTCATTCTAAAATAACCATGTTGAACCATTAAAATGGTAAAAGCAATACTTTGCTGTCTTCCTTACTGATCCAGCTTTCCACTAAGCCTAAATGACAATATAGAAGATATATCTCAGACGTGCTACCTCATTTAGGGGTTTCACAGAGACTCTCAAACCAACTACCACGAGGGGTGGCAGCAATAACTTACTATCACGATTAGGGATTTCAGTAGTGGTATCTTCTATTTGAGGTTTAGGGTGTGGATGCACTCATTCAGCTTTCACATAATTTAGTAAAAAGTATATGGGTGAAATTACTCTTTAAGACTTAACGAAGCGTACTGTACATACATGTAGCAAACTGCTCCCATACACTCGTATTACCATACGAACCTAATCGAAAAAATGTGACTTTTTGTTGTCACTGTTCATTAGTCAGACTAGCTACTTTCTGACAATTCACAGTGTCAGGACGTAAGAAAACGGTCGTCCATGTTTGTTTCTCTTATACAATAGCCTTTTTGCTTCTGCAGAAAAACGGTTTAGCTATTGTCAAGGGTACGATTTTATGATTATGCAGACATTGTCCGCTTGTTATAAGATCACTTATACAGTGTATAGGCTTATCAAGGCACATATACGGTGTATAGGCTTGATCTATTCAATTCAGCTACGGTCCATTCAGAGCTTGTCATACAGGACCGCCCCAGCACAGATATCTAACAATTTGTTCATCTTAAGTCACTAAACTTGGTTATACGAAGAAAAACAATAATAATAATAACAATAATAATAATAGGCCTATATTATCACCACTATTATTATTTAAAAAAAAAAATCATTTCACTTTTATTTTTTTTTCTCCCAAAGTATGATTTCTAGTATCAATGTCTACAGTACGTACAGTATTGTAATAAGAGTCTGCCTCGCATAGGGGCACCATCTGTAATATAGCTGGGTAACAGCTGTCAGGACGTAATATTTCAAATATCAATATTCATAATTTATGAATATGAATTATTAAAATATTACAATATAATAATTATATTGCTCACGTCACTGTAATGTAACATGAATTCTTGGACAGACTTGCATTAAATATTCCAATACTGTATTGACCATAAACATATGATACATAGGACACAACCACTTCTTAATTCAAATAATCAATTTATTAAAAATAAACAAATGTAAAACATGGGTAGAAAGAATCAGGTTTAAGTGGTACTTTTGGTCATAGTAAGTGTCAATTAATGCGTTTATGGACAGGCAAGGCCTGTCACCAAAGGCATGATCACATCTCTGATGCTCTCATCAAAATCCTCTTTTGAGTTAAGTGAGAAACATCAGTTTTGAAATAAAAATAAAATAAAACAAATTTAGTACGCCCACCGGAAGTAGGCTAAAGTGTTAGTAAAATAAGGTAAACTTTAGTTTAGGATATCGTGTGGAGAAAGAGAATAAACAGATCTTGGCCGGGTAGGCTAACAGTTGCTTATGGATAAACTGTAGTGGTGAACTGAGGAGAGACAGAATGTCCGCCCAGAGGCGCGAACCAACACATTCATATTCCCATTCGTTGTGTGCCATAACTTCATGTTCAGTTTCATACAACCTTTTCGCCGGGTATCAGAGGCTGTCGGCATGTGGCGTCGGTTTTGCTCATGGGTTGAGCAGTGTCCCCTGACTCTAAACTGTAGTGTACCCCCAGGGGTAACCAGTGTTTTGAAGGCAGTGGCCTGTTGTAGCCGGAGGGGAGAACCGTCCATCTTCTTCCACAGCCATTTTGCCACTGTGGACCGGGGCGTGCCGAGAGCGTGCACAGGAGAGACAGCAGGAGAGCCGTCGTAGGTCGTTGGCAGGCTGGTGACATGGCCGCAGAGAGAGTAGAGCAGGGCGTTGTCAGTCTGGAGCATGGCTTTTCTGGTCAGGCCGCCGTCTCCTGTGAGTGGCATCTCGCAGGGTTGCAGAAGGTTGCGTGGTGATTGCAGTAGAAAGAGAGCGGGTCAGAGCATCGGCAGGCCTGACTCGGCTGCACGCTGACCTCATGGGGCAGGATTGAAACCCAGGCAGGGCCTAGTGGGGCTTCCCCTATAGGCACGTAGTGTTCAGACAAACGTTCACCAGGACAAGAGAGAGAGGAGAAGGAATGCCCCAGCCTTTGCCCTGCTTTGGGGGCTCACAGCAGACCCCCCCTCCTTAGGAAAAGGGCTGTCTTTTCCAGTCATAATGTTACACCCACTTTGAACTGCTGTCTCATGGACCTGATCAATTTAACCTCTTTATTAATTAAACTATCATGCAGAAAATGAATACATCTGACCATGGATCCAGACTCTGCATACACTTGGTTTTAGTGTGCTACCAAACATGACAGGTTGATGTCAACTAGAAAGTCAGTAAGGAAGCAATGTAATTAACAGGAGAAAAATCGCATTTAAACTGTCACAGTTAAGATATTGTTGCAGTACAGTGAACACCATGACAATGGAATATTCTCAGATCACAGAATATTATAGCATATGCAGTTTTAATCACAGTCTTTGTTCTTCCATTGTGCTTGGTCAGAGCCAATACTGTGACGCGATGCACATTCCACAGAGGGGAAATGAAATGTCCAGGGTTCCAGTGAGGTGTCTTATCTAGACATCTGTCTCTTTTACGCTGATTGATAGGGGTCTTGCTTGGGCTAGGAGGGTCATTGTAAAGTCAGCTAGAAGGCAGGAAGGAGGTTTGCTGAAGTGTGGGTTTAGGGAGGAGGTCTGGTTAGCTAATTATGACCAATATCCATTTATATTTAAAAATGATACAAGATACAATTTTGGGCAACCATGTATTGACTGCATCATGGCTACATATTTTTAAATGTATTTTCAAGTCAGGATACCAATGTCATCCAATCAGGAGAGAGAATTCAGACAGCATACAGTTGTTAGTAAAGGTATTAGTACATGTAGATTAGCTTTGCAAGCTGATAAAAAGCTTTTTTTCTTGAAAGCAAAATATGTATTTTACCTTAATTTGAACTGCCTCACACCAGTGCCTGTTTGCATTATCTGCCCTTCGTGTGTGTACAGAACTCCATATCAAGAATGTTTGAATATTGGACCTGTATTTCTTTTCTTTCCTTCTAATCCCTCTTGCCTTTCCTAAGAAAGTGGGAAGGCCGCGTTTTTCCTCAGAATTGAGGCTCAGATTGCGGTGATTGAACAGAACGTCGATGTTAGGGGCTCATTAAAAACTCGTCGCTACCTTGCGGTTACAATATTAACGCTTCTGATGACTTGATTTCTGATGACGATCACCACATTAGTTATAGGCGATTTTGCTTGCGTGAATTATTATTATTATAATATTTTTTTGCAAGCCCAAAAGCAATCATTGCTTCTGGGCTGGGGGCCCCTGGAACAAAATATTTCAAGATGTGGGTCCGCCGCCAGGAGTGGCATTCCGACTATGTGGCCGATTAGGGTTAGGGACAGGGTTAGCAATGCGGCGAGTAGGAATGGCGTTGCGTTGGAACAGCAGGATTCCCATCTCCATATTAGGCGGGACATGTAACAGGTAGAAATGGAGCCGTGGCTTCCGATTGGTCTGTGGTGCGGGTTGGGACTAAAACACCGGTTTGACGTTGTATCAATGCGCACTGTGGAGCTACTGTTGCCCTGCAACATCCCCTTATCTTTCACTAAACTCACCCCACACAGCCGTCAGTTTTTTTGTACTACTGAATCTGACATAGTGGACTGCTTTTTACCGTAGGTTTTACTCTTTAGTCTCGAGTGAGAAAAAGCCCCAAGCCCCCAGTAAGGCTATCCCAACGTTGAAGCTGCCACTACCTACTGGTGAAAAGTGGAACTGCAGCATGTTCATGGAGGTGGACGGATGTTCAGTGACGTCATGTGCGTAACGTGCGTCATCCTGGACCTCAAATATGAGGTCCGGGCTTAACTTCCGCTCACTCGAGCCATTGAGTTATAATTGTACTTCCGGCAGTCTTCCGGGTGCTTCAAAACGCCACTGAGCAACTTCCAACGAAATGAATAAGGGGGGGGGGGGGGGGGGGGGGGGGTAACGCTCCAGTTCGGTCTCTATCCTTTTATTACTCTATGGAAAAAGCATGGACACAGTAGCTCTGGCTGATGACGTATCAGCAACAACGTGACAATGTAACAGTTGACAAGAAATACAAGTCTGCTGCCTGCCGACCAGAATGAGTAGCGAGTGACAAAACAAATCCATGGAACGGAGCGATTCAGGCTGGAACCCAGGCTAATCAATTCCCAACAGATCCCCAAACCCGTCGTTTTGGGGAGCGCTGGTTTCAGTTCAGTCAACCAGTCCTCTTGTGTGTTGGCTGGTGAGACGCAGAGATGCACCCTAGTGAGACAGATATATTTGTCTCAGCTGTGGAACCTTCTCCCGGCTTCGGTCCGTGGGGCTGACACGCTCTGCACATTCAAGACTAGGTTGAAAACCTTTCTCTATGACAAAGCCTATAGCTAGACTTGTCTCCAGTACTCGCTCACCCGATAAAGTCATAAGGGTGAGAACTGAGTAAGGGGAACCTCCCACCAAACCTCGCACCTGTGCTGTGTGTGTCTGCTAAATACCATGATTGTACATTGTTTGTGTGGGTTTGTCTCCCAGCAGTGCTTGTAATATACACCGTATAGGCTCCAGTAAGGCCTGCCACTAATCCAACTCCTTCCCCGGAGTCTCTTTTTGTCCTCCACTTCGCAGTTCCGTGGACCTCTAATATTTAACCCCCAACTGACTGCCGAGTGTGACCGTGGACCAGGCCACTTCACGGAGCCCAGCAGTCTCCCAGCAGTGCTTGTAATATACACTGTATAGGCTCCAGTAAGGCCTGCCACTAACCCAACATCCGGGGAATCCTTCCCCGGAGTCTCTTTTTGTCCTCCACTTCGCAGTTCCGTGGACCTCTAATATTAACCCCCAACTGACTGCCGAGTGTGACCATGGACCAGGCCACTTCACGGAGCCCAGCAGTCTCCCAGCAGTGCTTGTAATATACACTGTATAGGCTCCAGTAAGGCCTGCCACTAACCCAACATCCGGGGAATCCTTCCCCGGAGTCTCTTTTTGTCCTCCACTTCGCAGTTCCGTGAACCTCTAATATTAACCCCTAACTGACTGCCGAGTGTGACCGTGGACCAGGCCACTTCATGGAGCCCACCAGAAGTGTGACCGTGGACCCGGCCTCACAGTGCACGACCTGGACCAGATGTGGACCAGGCCCCTCCATGGAGCCCACCCTGTCTATCTCTCTTCTATTCTTTCTTCCTATTCCCCTCTACCCCCCCCCCCCCCCCCGACACGGTCGAGGCAGATGGCCGCCCACCCTAGAGTCGGGTTCTGCCTGACGTTTCTTCCTAAAGGGGAGTTTTTCGTTACCATTGTCGTAATATTGCTTGCTCTGGGTGGATCTTTGTTGGTTGTAAAGTGTCTTGAGACAACTTGTTGTGATTTGACACTTTAATAAAATTGAATTGAATTGAATTGAATATATTTCACCCCGCCAACAGTGCTGCGCTCAGAAAACAGCTAAGCTCACATCGCATCACAGATGCAGCCGCTGTGAGCTTGGTGGTCTGCTGTTCTCGACCAATTCTCTGCACACAACAGCCTGAACTGAGCCAAGCTGGAGCTGGAAATACATTGTTTTCAACGAGGGCGGCGCAAACAAGAGCTATTTTAAGCATGTGTGCAACATGACAACTGTTTTTTGTATTGTACAGTAACAACTAAAGTCTCTTTAATGTTGATGTTGTACTATTACGACAAAACAATTTAAAATAAAAGGGAATGATTTAAGATCATTAAAGCTGGGCTGTTGCCTGAGTCCAATGCATTTCTGCCTACTTCCGGTCCAAGACTTCCGGTCCTACATTGACTTCAATAGAAGTCAATGTAGGAGAGCCGCCATTGGACTGGCCCCATGGTGAACGCAGTTTGCGTAACTCTGTCCATATCTAAGGCTCTGGCACGGCAAAGCCTAAAATTAGGTTTGAGGGGCTACAGCTGCGCGATCAAGCAGCTGTGATCATAGGAAGCGCTCTCTCTGAGACTGAAAGTAGAGTTTGGGGGACAAATGCTTTGAGAATCGCTATTATCGTTTACACAAGTTGACACAACATAAACCAAGGTATACGGTATATTTCAAGAGCGAGAGATCTCAGTAAAAATCCACCCTAAATAAACCTTCTTCCACAATGGGATGAAAACAACATCTGAAAGTTTGATGGGATCCATTTCTACATTACATCTAATGAGCGATCGGTTTCTTTTGCCCCCGACCTGCGTGCATACAGGTTCTTGTCAGTGTGACGTTGTCTGGAAATGAGTCTATGCCGGTGTGTAACGCCGCCACCAAATAGCCTACATAATAATGTTGGCGATCCTTGAGCATCTCCCTTTATTTACCCAGGGTAAGTGCTCATTTTCAGCAACGCCCTGCACATAGAAATACAGTCACAGACAGACACACATTAAAACCTGGGAGCTGACCAGTACAACCACAGTCTTATACTGTTGGCCACTACGCAGCTCCACTGGAGCAGTTCATGGGGGTTCAGTGCATTGCTCAAGGGCACTTCATCGGTGCTGGGTGAGTGATGACCAATCACGGCAACAAGGGCACTCCTCTAACCCCCTAGGCCACCGCTGCCCATGGTAGCAAGCAACATACGATTTTCAGATAACTGTTGTCGAATGGGCCTCAGGTCTCAATGGGTTAAAGTCATGCATTATTAATGAGATCCATACATAATGTCACCTCATTGAGCACAAATGAGGATGCCACCTCGACGACATGTTGCCATGGCAACCCGACTGGTTGTCAACGTGGGGTCTGGGGACCCCCCAGTGGGTCCTATAGGGGGGGTTCCAGGGGTGTGTGTCCGTCCCCCCCCCCCCCCCCCCCCAGCTAAGTGATTGACAGTCAGGAAACAGATCAGACCCCTTAGCCTTTACATAGTGTAATGAGTGTGTATGAACAGATGTGTAACTCTGAGAGTGTACGAAATGGTCCAAATGGCCAACAGATGTGTAACTCTGAGTGTACAAATGGACCAAATAAAATGAAAACGCTCAAGAGTTAGGCCTAAATAAACACTGAGGATTGGGGTCCATCCCAGAGATAAAACATTGTGTCAAATGGCTGTCTGCCACAACAATCAATCAACCCAATCGAATATGTTCATCATACGATGTTGTGCCCACACACACACACACACACACACGCGCGCACACACACACACACACACACACACGTCAAGGATGTGCCGGGCCACTTTAATCAACGCAGACACAAGTTACCGCCATCCCAACATGTAACAATTTAACCGTGTTGACATGGACAGTGCGGGCACATTATCACGACCGACCACCCGATGTACAAACAAAGCTGGAACGCCTATCTGTTTTAGGCCCACAATACATCTGACGTGTGTTATTGTTATTATTATTATTATTATTATTAATAATAATAATAGTGTTGTTGTTGTTGTTATTCTACTCACCGTTCAGGAAGGTCCGCAGCAGCAGGTATTAAAGCGACATGTTGGTTGAATGATGTGATCACTGTTGCTTTTGCTTTGCTTTGCTTTTTTTTTTTTTTTCTTGCTTTTTTTCCCACGAAGACGTAGGTTTATCTCCTCCCACTTGAGCCTACACGCGCTCTGATTGGACGGTTCCACCGCCGCTGCTACGTGACGTCATCACCATCCATGAGTCAGGGTTGCCAGGTCTGCTTAGTATAAGCGACATTGGGCCTGTTTTTTTCTTCTGTAAAGTAGCTTGTTGCTTTTGATTGATTGATTGAAATATTTATTAACAGTTTGCAGAATTACAGTACATTTCAAGCACAAACGCAATACAAAGACTGTTAACTGTGAGTGGACGACCCAATTAAGCATTACACTTGTTTACAAGAGGGTCCAACTTGTTCAATTCATCAAAGCTTCTAAATGTATGTATATATTTTTGTATTAATTGATTGAATACATTATTAACAGTTTGCCCAAAAAAGCACGGAGGTACAGATTTATACAAAAGCATGTTATTATTTCCAAGACTTTTCAGGCATCCCACAAATTGTCCTACATTGTGACTGGCAGGCATCAGTGTTCAAATGCCCTAATAGTCCCCTGTAAAGCTCTCTCATTGTCCCTTTTCCTGCAAGATGTGTTTTTCAAACCTGTTAAAGTAGCATGATAAATATCCCCTAGTCTACAGTACCAGCATTTTAAAACAAAATGTGAGATGCCAGAGGGGTTTAATAACAAAATAATGAATAGACAATATTAGGCCCATGGTTGAATATGACATCAAGCCAAGGCATTTAATAGAAACTTAAGTAATGTTTCTTTATTACCCCGTCCCGTCACCCTGTCCCACTTGTCCCACACAAGTGATAATTCTGTCCTTCAAATGAACGGTTTGGATCTGGTCACTCTATCGGTCCTGTGAAATTCAATTCATGGAAATTGATTGATTGATTGATTGATTGATTGATTGATTGAAAATTGTATTAACAATTTGTAGAGTAAGCACAGTTCGAGGAAAGTACAATTATGTTATCTACATGACATGATCTCTAAACAATGAATGGGTGAACTGATGTCCTGTTATAATATTTAGCTGACATAAGCACACGAATCCAGCTTTACTGGCCTTTGTCGCCACCTACTGGTAACATAAAGACACTGTGATGGATTTAATCATCTCAACTTCTCTCTCTCTCTGCATAATTATTACAATGTTTGCCAAGTCTGTATAGACTGTATTGACCCTGGGGTCTGTTTTGAGTAAATATGCGGTTCTTTTGACTGCCTTACATTATGATTATATAGCTTGGCCTGAATTGCAATGAATTTCCCTTTGCAAACCACACACAAAAAATGCTTACAAAATGCTGGGGTTTAATTGGTTAATGCATGTGCTTCTCAAAAATGTTCATGTTGTAAGATTCAGTATGCTGTATGTGGAGAGACCCATTAAGTTAATTTATAGTAGCTGAGTACAAGTGCTAATTTTCACTATAGGGCCACAACGGAAACAAGTCCCCTGGACTATTTTGTGTTGTCCTTTAGCCTATAAATGTCTGACGTGTCAGATATTTCTGACTAGGAATAATCAATCAATGAATCAACCAGCAACACCCTTGTCTTCACATAGACACACACATACACACACATTAAAACCAGGGAGCTGACTGGTACAACCGGCCTGATACTGTCGTACTGCTGACCGGTACAACCACAGTCTGATACTGTTGTACTGGAAGCTGACTGGTACAACCGGCCTGATACTGTCGTACTGCTGACCGGTACAACCACAGTCTGATACTGTTGTACTGGAAGCTGACCGGTACAACCACAGTCTGATACTGTTGTACTGGGAGCTGACCGGTACAACCACAGTCTGATACTGTTGTACTGGGAGCTGACCGGTACAACCACTGTACCACAGTCTGATACTGTTGTACTGGGAGCTGACCGGTACAACCACTGTACCACAGTCTGATACTGTTGTACTGGGAGCTGACCGGTATAACCACAGTCTGATACTGTTGTACTGGGAGCTGACCGGTACAACCACAGTCTGATACTGTTGTACTGGAAGCTGACTGGTACAACCGGCATGATACTGTTGTACTGCTGACCGGTACAACCGGCCTGATACTGTCGTACTGCTGACCGGCACAACCACGGTGAGTCTATACTGTTGGCTACAGAGCAGCTCCACTGGAGCAGTTCGGGGTTCAGTGCCTTGGTCAAGGGCCCTTCAGTGGGAGAGGTCTGATTGCATTAAACTGCGTTAAATGATGACTTTGCCACTCGATTTTATGCATGCACATTATACCCTCTATTATAAACATCTCAAATAATTTGGGGACCCATACGAATGTACTGGAGTTGAGTACTTTATCCAGCGCTGCTTATGAATGTTCCTCACACTGACATGGAATGAACCAGTAAACACATGAATATATTTAATGCACTTTTATTAGGGAGACCCTAGTACAAGCCAGTGGTTGAATCAGACGATCCACTGATCAGGGAGAGACTGTACGAAGTGCACACACAGAGGGTCCGGTATGTGAACATTCCCAGTCGCACCATTTACCTGTAGATCCACAGTTTGTCAACACACAGTTTCCACCACTTGGCATGCCCTCGTGCCACGCGGTGTAGCTCACGTTGGAGCCATTGGACCACATCCACCAACCCTCCATCTGAGTGTCACTCAGTCCAATCCACGTGAACCTCTGGTACGGGTCAAAGCTCTTGATCAGGGCTCGGACAAAGTTGTGCTCCTCATCACTGTGGATGGACACAAGGTTGGCGTCTTCAGACAGGCAGTTCCGCTCTGCTACGGCCCAGATCATGGGTGAAGAGATGTACTTGTAGCAGCGACCGTTGAAGCTGAACCAGAACGGTGGACAGGTTCCGCGTTCTAGCTTCACCTCAGCATAGGGAGCAGCGTACAGGGGGCCTATACATAGAAACATAAAGGTGACAAATTTAACCGAAACGGTTCTGATTAATAACAATAACATGAACCAGCAAATGGCTTCTTGGTTAGAGTGGGTGACAATGTTATCACACGTAAAGATGAAATTACCTACCTAGGTTCCATCCTGGAGGCTAATCTTTCCGGTGATAAAATGGCCACCAACGTAATCAAAAAAGTCAACCAAAGAACAAGATTCCTTTACAGGATCTCCTCACTGGTCAACAAAAACACCTTGAAGACCTTAACAGGAGCCCTCGTACAAGGTTTCTTTGACTATGCATGCACCTCCTGGTACCACAGCACCTCAAAGGCCCTTAAAACTAGGCTCCAGACTTCCCAAAACTAACTGGTCAGGCTCCTACTTGGCCTCACCCCCCGAACCCACCTCACCCCTGCCCACTTTGACAGGCTGGAATGGCTTAGGGTCGACGACACAGTACAGCATCTTGCAATGGGTCTGGTCCACAAGATTCGATACACCACCAAGATACCCATGTACCTGTCTAGATACTTCCTTAATGTTAATGAAGTCCACACCCACAACACCAGAGGAAGTGCAACGAACCATGTACAACCCAGATTCGGCACAAACAAGGGACTAAATTATTTTCGCTCCTATGCCACCAAAATGTGGAACGCCCTACCAACAGTCATTAAGACATGCGGATCCCTTGATTCCTTCAAAACCGCTCTCAAAGGGCACCTACGGACGGCTGGAATTCGAAACTGGCCCCCGTAAAATCTGAATCCCCCCCCACCGCCCACCCCTTTTTCCCCTCACTGTATATGTTTCGTTTCTCTTTTTACCTCCCTTATGATGAATTACTGTTCTGTTCTTTGACTATATAGAAGTGTCTATTTGTATGTCTCTAAATGTTTTGATGAATTGAACAAGGTGGACCCTCTGGTAAACAAGTTAATTGGGTCGTCCACTCACAGTTAACAGTCTTTGTATTGAGTTTGTGCTTGAAATGTACTGTAATTCTACAAACTGTTAATAAATATTACAATCAATCAATCAAAACAACCAACTACTGTATATCTATCAATAAAGGCAAAAAAAGAATGCGTAAACCAGTTAAAAACGCAGTTATACTTCATCGACTGGTGTCTCCCAGGGGTCTGTAGGCCTACTATCGCTCCTATATTTGTCCCTCTACAGTAGGACTAGTAGCATGCCAAAGTTTGTGCTATTGCCATTGAGAATGCATTGGGCGTTTAAGTTAAATACGGGGAGGAAATATGACAGCAAACTGCCTGTCATATTTTCTCCCTATTCCAAAGCCCCCCAGGTACATTATATATTTAAACTATTTTCAGCAATGGTACACTTATTTTTTCAGTGGGTAGATCTTGTTGAGTTGGTCATTTTGAAAGTAGATCTCACGTCATAAATGTGTGGGCACCCCTGCTCTACACCAAATGTCTTTGTCGAAAACAGCACTCAAGGCGTGTCAAAATACATACGTTGTGAGCGTGTAGACATACTATATCTGGCAAATGTAAGCCTATTGAGAAATGCCCCGAAATGTGGATTCTAGGGTTTAAGAGATTAAAGGTTCCTCAAAGAACACCGAAAAAGATGTGAGGACCATGAAGAACCATTCACTGAAATGGTCAGTAGGTGATTCTATTTTATGGAATCACAATCAGTTTTATTGTCACACCGCAGGCTTAGAAAAACTACTTCAAAAACGTCAATGACTGACAACCAAAATCACAACACCAGAGAGAGCTCCACAAATCACGTTCAACTCAGATTTGGGTCAAACAAGGGGTTAATTGTTTTCTGCTATGCCACAAAAATGTGGAATGCCCTGGCCTATACCAACAGTCATAAAGGAGTGTGAATCCCTAAAAGATCACATACATGGCTACAAACTGGCCCCCAGTAAAAAGTCAAAGCCTTTTGGAACCATATGGCAGTGGTTCTCAAGGAGGTATTGAGGAGGTTCCAGGGGGTCTCCAGTTAAATGATTTATAATTAGGAACCAAATAGACCCTTTACAGTTCTGTAACACTGAGATTGTACAAAATGTTACAGATCCGTTTGGTTACATGTGTACACTGTAAGAGGTAAATGAACACAGATTTCTGTATAGATTGCATGGTTTTCCGGAGATAAAAATGGTGAAATTGGTGTCCGCACAGTCTGTGTACATCAAACTGGGAGTCCTTGAAATAAAAACAATTATGAACCATGGCCATATTGAACCATATGGGCTTTTAAAGAACCATTTAAGAAGCATTATTGTTCTGTACCTACTAGGGCCAGGCCCAGCAAGCATAGGAGTTGAGGAGCCAGCAGCATGTCAGCCTGAGGTGGTCGTCTGTGTCCGTGGATCTTGGGTTTGGGGTCTTCTTGAAGGGTGTGTGTCAATGGATCTTGGGTTGGGGTCTTCTTGAAGGGTGTGCATTGCTGTGTCTGTGACCGTGTCTTTTTATCTGCTCTATGAGGGCGTCTTCCGAGCTGGCATCATTTGATTGGTCATCATGCAGTAACAGCTGCCGTGTTCACATGTTCACATTTTGTAGCCAAAAAGATTACTTTTTAGGACATGAGGGAAAAAAGAACCTGTGTTCCAATGGATCCAATGTGGCTATTATTTAGTCAAGTCACAAGCTCTGGGCTAATACTTTTACTTTGATAACATTATTTACAAAACCAACTGAAACACGTAACCACTTTTACTTTAACTTAAACAAACTCAGAAAATAAAAATATGCGTTGCATCACATATGACGCTTTATTTTTTATCCCACGATTTTGCAACCCATTTTTCACCCAGTGTCTGGGCGCCACACTTCCTCTGCCAACCTGGGGGGGCAGCGGACTGATATCATGCTTCCTTCTATGCATGAGGAGTCCAAGCTGCACTTCTTTTCACCTGACAGGGGTGAGTTTCCCCGGTTGGACGTAGCGCGTGGAAGGAACACATTATTCCGACCAGTTCCTTTCCCCTCCATCAGGCGCCCCGGCTGGCCAGGGGGAGGTAGTTTAGAGACCAGGATTACTGCATGTTTTTTGTGAGGGTACCTACCCTAGGGGACACGGGGAGAACATGCAAACTCCACACAGAAAGGCCCTTTCACCAACCCCGCCTCGGGTATGGGCACTGATGACGCGGAGGAGAGAACACATGTCCATGTATCTGCCAGAGAATCACTGTGTTTACTTATTTATATCCATATAAATACATTGTTCCCTTATAAATCCTGCACTATGAACACATTTCACAATCGTATCATCATGAATGAACCAATATCGTCTATGTATCGTATCATCAACCATGTATCGTGATGCGCATCGTATCACTGTTAAGATGTATCATTACACCCCTACAAACTGGGGATCCTTCATCCTTGACATGAAATAAGGATTTAGTCAACCAAGTACACAATAGGCTTAAGTGGTCCAGTTCTCCCATTCTGCCACTGGGTGGCGCCAGTGTTGCGCTTACACATACTAATGACAAATCTGGCTTCCAAACGGTCACACAGGTGGTTTAAGATTGGGAGGCCCCTGCCTGCACACAGGGTCCCCGCCGGTTAGGAGAGCACGAGGGTCCTCTGCAAGAGCAGAGAAAGGTCTTTGTCACATGGGCGTGTCAGTGAGGAGGCCTTGGGGACATTGTTTTGTACCTTCTTTGGGTCTGTCATGGTGGGTGGGGGGGAGAAGCCGTTTGTTTCAGATTGCAGTGGGCAGACAGTTCTGTTGTTTTTTTACGCAACCTTTTCCCTCTCGTGGTGGGATCACCCCCTGTCCACAGTCTCCCCACGCAGGCATCTGCCGGAAACCCCTAACCCCTAGCTAGCATACACACACACCGCAGACCGAAGCCACAGGCAGGTCTGCAAGCAAGCTCTGATCCGGGGGCCTAACGGCCTACTACTACCAGAGAGGCCCTTATACACATGCGTGTGCACAGCGCACACACACACAGTCGCACACACGCACGCACACACACACACACACACACACACACACACACACAAGTAGCCAGTAATTCCGTTGTGTGTCTGTCTGGTGTCTATACTCTGCACCTGGCCCTGAATGGAGAGCTTGTATCCTGTATAACAGACACTGGACTGAAACCCTTGTTCCCCCTCATCCATTTCCCAAATCAACTATGCCAGTTGTTCTCAACCCTTTTCATGCCAAGGGCCCCCAAATTATTTGGTTACGGACCGACATCTGAAATTATTCTGTGCCAGGGACTGGTGATGTTAAAATGTTTACAAAATAACATCCCTCCTCTGAGACACAGAGTGAGTTGACATCTTTAACCCATTAAGACCTGAGGCCGAATTCTACAAATACCTTTAAAAAAATATATAGGGCTATAGGCCTACTATATATTTTTTTGAGTGGTGTAAACCACTCCTACAACTGGCTTTTGTGTGCAGAAAAAATGAGCATGGTTGCTATGTTCAAAATAATTTCTGACGTAATTAAATCACACCCGGGTGAACTGGATGACCGTAGCAACCATGCTCATTTTCTCTGCACAAAAAAAGCCAGTTGTGAAATCACATCCAGGTGTGATTTCATTACGTCAGATCAGAGCTGATCAGGCTATATAATACCTTACCTTATATAATACCTCACATCGGACAAAAACTCCAGCTGAATCAACTTCATGGTCACAAATCATCACATCAGAAGACGAGTCTACCTAGCCAAAGATCTTTAACGTCAGACATTACGTCAGACCACAGCTGATCATGCTATATAAAACCTTACACCACTCAGTTCACACGGGTGTGATTTTTGTTATTACATTTGAGTGGTGCAAACCACTCCAATAACCAGCTTTGTCTGTATGTCTGTGTCTATGTATGTGTGTACCTGTACGTGGGGCCACGTACGGGTGAGCATGGTTGCTATGGTTAGTGTGTGACGTCGCACCACTCAGTTCACACGGGCGTGATTTTTTATCACACAATTGTGTAACCCAATGTTGTACTGTGTCAATTATCTAATGTGATCCTGGGCTCTACAAACCCTCCGCCAACCTGGGGAGAGCAACAGACATGAACTCATGCTTCCTTCATGCATGAGTGCCCAAGTCGCTCCTTTACACCTGACAGGGGAGTTTCCCTGGTTGGACATAGCACGTGGAAGGAACACGTTATTCCAACCAGTTCCTTTCCCCTCCATCAGGCGCCCTGGCTGGCCAGTGGGAGGTAGTTTAGAGACCAGGATTACTGCATGTTTTTGAGGGTACCTACCCTAGGGGACACGGGGAGAACATGCAAACGCCTCAGGTATGGGCACTGATGACGCGGAGGAGAGAACACGCCGCCAGCACCCACAGCGTCCCCAGTGGGAATCGAACCCAGGACCTTCTAGCTGTGAGGCGACAGCACTAAAGACTGTGCCACCGTGCCCCCACCTTTCAAAAATATTCAAAAATACCAGATGTACCAGCTTGCATCGGGGCACAAAGTGACACGATGTGAACTTGTTATAATGAGCATGAACTACTAGGAGGTCAATGTTTAATTAGCCAGTGTAGTGACACCAGAGACAAATGTTAGGTTACAGGGGTGAATCTACAATCAGACCTTTAGGACCCCTGGATAAAAATACACATTTGTCTGTGATATTTTATTTTCTACCCCAGATTGGAATAGGTTTTCCTTTTCGTTTTGTTTTGCTAATAGAGCTTGCCTTCAGGTAAAAATTCATGTCATAGATCCAGTGTCTAGGTGATACACAACTTTTGACACAATCTAAATGTCTCAATAGAAGAGCAGGGAGAAAAACACAACCACCCCAATTATATAAGTTATATTGTATTAACATACTCTACCATACAGATTGGACACAATTACATTACATTAAAAAGGTTACATATTAGTTTACATGTTTTTGTTTTTATAGTATATGTTGGTTGCAAAAGTAACCCATAAAAACATGAATGAAATAATGAGTAAATCAATTAGGGATGCTTACATGAAATTGGGTGCTTGACCACACCTAAAAGTGGGACTAAATAGATATATATATATGGTTAGCCAATTAGAATCCACATCTTTATCAGCAGCATTTATAATCAACGTTTCAAAAACTATTTGTTTGTTAGTAGTATTTATTCATGTGTATCTTTTCACAGGACGTCATGGTCATTCATCAATCATATTTTTATCATTTCTATGCCCAATAACAGTATCAACTATTATTCGTCAGTAAAAGGCAAGCTGGCTGTCTCAAAACAAAAGTCGTCACAGCAATAGTAATGGCACAGCTCTCAAAAATATAATGTTCTGGGTTGTATCCAACGATCGATTCTCATTGAATAAACACTTAAACCCTCTATATGTATGTTGACCGGCTCAGTACTTGGTCCCCTCTTTTTCTCTCTCTTACACCACATCTCTTTGCCGAAAATAGCCATATCTACAAGCACATTGCTTGTAGATATGGCTATCTTCGGTGAACTTTCCCCCAGAAATAAGGATGCTAGGTTTCAAGTGATTTTTTAACAGTTATGAAAAATAATGGTGGGGAAGCAGCTGGTGGGTGGTTGTTTTAGATTTTTGAAATCTGTACTTTTTTTCCACTATGTTATTCGGAGACGTGCCGATAATGACAACGCCAACATCCGGGTTCACGTGCATATTTCCTGAACTCAGGACCAGTTCAAACCGTTGGTAGCAGAGTCCACCCTTGAATCTGGAACGGACCCCTGAAAGGGCATTGATTGATTGATTGGATGGCAGTGCTTAGTGACAAAGCAGGACCCTTTACTCTCCCTTGAAGCGAGGGGGCCTCTTCTCCTTGAACGCTGCCAGACCCTCCAGCCTGTCCTTCGTCGGTATCACCTTTGGGAGACACAGACGAGGCCGATTCTAAAACTATCTTCTAAATCAGTCTTCTGATAAACCTTCTTTTCAATAAACAGCGGATCTACAAGCGCACAGTGTCTTGACTCGGTGCAACCACCTCAAGACACATTATTTTTGTACACATTCTATTTTGGATTACACTTACCTGAGCGTAGCATGCCTCTTCAATTGCCAATCCTGTAGCCAAGTCAACCTAAGGGACAATATAATGTAATATCACTTTAACACATTCATTGGACTAATATGGAACATATTATATAATATGGATTAATATACACAACACTGCAATAGTTCTACAGCCATTACTTCCAGGGCTTAAAGCCAAAAACAATCCCAAGACTGAACATGTTTTTTTGCAAATCTGCACTGATCTCATTAAATGACCCCTATGAGATCCTCAGGACTGAAATCAGTCCCCAGGACTAAGAACTTTAAGCCCTGCATTACTTCGCATCAATACCACCATTCATTACAACTTTTGCCTCAATTAGTATTATAAACGAAGGGGGGAATGAAAGAAAGCCGATCCACAAGCTTTCCCTCGTTTTGATCAAACAAAGTATAATACCGGGTTAAGTGATTTATTGGACTTAATCGATTTATTTGATTTTTGTGTGCCGATTTGTTTTTTACTTATTTTTTTAAGTATACCGTGTGTGAGCCACAGTGGTGGGTATTCTTACCTCCATTCCTTGGTTTATTGACAATTTTGCCATCCTGATAGCAATTGGACCCTGCAAAACAATTACACACATATCATTATGTCTAGTCAGACACAGCTGTTTTAACTACAGTACATGAACCTTAGCGAGTCTACTCTTGTGTGTATGCCATGTCAGAATAGGTAAACATTCAACAAAATCACACCTGTGTGAACTGAGCAATGCAACTATACGTTCTAGCCCTCCTCCCTGGCCTGTGTGTGTGTGTGTGTGTGTGTGTGTGTATGTGTGTCGCTGCTCAACAGTGCCATCCAGCTGTATTGCCAAGGTGTTGCAGCTGTCCGTGCTCAGACATACAGAATCAGAGACAGACATACATACGTATACAGTACACATAGCTGCGAAATGGAGCGGTTAGGCACCGCTCAAAAATAGGTATAAATAGCAGATCTACAAGCTCACAATGCACTGTGGGTAGTTCTAGATTTGGTGTAGATGCGGTAAAGGTACAGACCTAGTATATAGGGTTTAAAAGGAGCATCCATTTTCAACCTTATCTGTCTACTCACACTGTGTCTCATTAGGGCTATGGACAGTTCAGAAACCTAGCAACCAGTGATCATCAACAGGGATCCCAAGCAAGCTCCCAGAACCGTGGTAGGACAGTGAGGCTGCCGTCGCTTGGCCCTGGTGGAAAGATATCTGGGATTGCAAGACTTCCGTGTTTAAAACCAACATTTGGTGCTCAAATGCGGAAAAAGGAGGTACTTCCGAGTGCTTTGTGTGCTGGGTGAGCAACTTTGTTGAAATGAATAGGTGGGGGTGGGGCTGTCCGTTCTCTAGTCTAGATATATCATAACTATGATCGCAAGCGAATAGAAACTTCAGCCCTTCTCTTCCTGTAAAGTTAGCATGCTGGAATAGAAGAGAGTGTACTTGCACAAATTAAAATACATAAATGGAATCTAAATAAAAGTGTTACGTCACTGGTAGGGAGGTTTCTGATCTGTCCACAGCCCTCCAATGAGACAGTGAGTAGACAGAAATGATGTCATCTCAAAATGGCAATTTTAAGGCTGTCAATTTGAAAGTATTCAAAGTGGAAAGGTCAACAATCAATACCTCAATGTGCAGAGTTGAGTTCATTTTGATTCATATACTCAAGGTCCATGGAAATAATCTGGATGGGTTTTTACTAGCCTGGTAAACCATCGCGGTCACGTGATTTCATGTCATCATGTGTCTTCTGACGAATGTGAATTCACACGACCGGAATGCGTTACAGGCTTAGAGTATATATGAATAGAGACGGCACCGGATTTCTCCTCTCATCCACTTGCATTAAGTTGCTCAAAAGCGCATGAGGCGATTTCACTCTTCCATCCGGGTAGGAACAGAGTGCATTCTGGGAAGAATTGGGCCAAATCGTGAACGCGCTGTGCCGTTGACTATCGTTGCACACGTTCACGTATGAAACAGCGTTCACGTGTCATCATGAACGTGCGCAATGATAGCCAACGGACCAGAATTGGCACAGCGCTGCAATACCAAATTTGGCCACTATGTCCATTTCGCCTCAGGGTTTCCTCCGGGTGCCGTCTCTATTCATATATACTCTAAGGTTACAGGGCTAGGGTTTAAGGCTCATCTTCACCTGACTGTTGAACTCTCGAGCCAGTTCCAGAGCGCGGAGGTAGGCCGCGTCTCCGCTGTCGTTCTGCTCCACAGAGTGGCTGACCAGGCCCACGCGCTGGGCCTCCACCCCGTCCACCACCCGCGCTGCAAAGATCAGCTCCTTGGCCAGGGACACGCCGATGGCCCTGGGCAGACGCTGGGTCCCACCTGTGCACACAGGCACGCAATGGTCACACAGTAGTCTTAATTGCTTCGGGAACAATCGGTTCAGTACAGTATTAGACACTCTCTGGGTTCACTCTCTATTTGCATCTTGTATAAATGAATACAAATAAAGTATCACAGAAAGATTTGACGGCCCGTTGCAGTATCTCTAAGAACCCCCTATGGTTCCCGGACCCCTGTAGAAGACCCCTGATGTACCCAGTAAAATCTGCGTTCATTTAACTCAGAGTATACAAATTTACTGTAACCAAATGGATCCGACCCATAAGGGTCCAAACTGAGGATGTTAGTGTATGTACACACTTATACAGTATCTTGAAGGTAACCGTACCTGCTCCAGGAATGATACCGAGTTTGGCTTCAACCAGGCCCATCTTTGCAGAGTTGGCTGGAGATGATGAAGAGAACAGTAACTAGTTAATTAATCTGGGCCACATTAGCAAACATTAGAAAGGCCAACTCTAAAACCACGTTATGTCCCGTTCAAATGAGCCCTTGATTGTATACTGTGCATACCAAGATTCACATGCGTGTATCACTATCAAATGCAGTTAAAAGGTAAACCTTAGAATAGCTCTTGTGATCATTTTGTTGCACAAGAAACATGTCCTAATGAATAACTACACACACATTAGGTCAATGGTTCCAAAACATTTTAGATCAAGACCGAAAAGAGAAATAATATGTTTGACTGGGACCCAAACTAGTGAAAATCAATCTACAAGCTCAAGCTTGCACATCAGCTATTTTCACTACTTCTTAATTATATATTTTTTAATTTATGGAATTTCTTAGATTTGTTTGTTTGTTGTTTCTTTCTTTTTCTTTTGGGGGGGGGGATCTTTTGAAAAAATATAGTTTTTTAAACGTAGGAAAAGAAATGGGATTTTTACTCGAGTTGTGACCCCAAACAATTGGTCCCTGACCCACTGTTTGGGAACCAGTGTGTTAGGTCATGGCAGATGTAATTATAGCAATGTTTGCATCAGGGTGTTGGAAATGCAAAACGTAACCAGTGTCAGCTAAGTATTCTTTGAAACATTATGGCTGAAAACACATATCTTCTGATGGAATGAAAGCATCTCTTTTTTAGGAGACATGTTGTAATAAATGTGTCCATCTTACATGCGATCCTGATGTCACAGGCCAGAGCCATCTCCAACCCTCCACCTAATGCCACTCCATCAATGGCTGCAATGACCGGCATCGGCAGGTTACCTACAAAGACCATACCAACAGGGTTGTCAGTCACCATCATGAACACTTAGCTCACGAGTCACAATTAATTGTTAGGGTTACATCACAGACGAGCTTGTAGATTGGCTATTTTGGCTAATTGTAGGTCATACCTTTCAGAACAAGGACAATGGGGTTCAAGTGGTTATAACAAATGAGTGTCTTACCCAGATCTGTAATAAGTCCTCTTGCTTTGGAGACGAAAGGTCCCACTTCACTCAGGTCCATTTTGGCACGTTCCTTTAGGTCTGCCCCTGCAAACAGCCATTAAAGAAAAACTTGACTGTTACAGGTTGTAACACACACACACACACACACACACACACACACACACACACACACACACACACACACACACACACACACACACACACACACACACACACACACACACACACACACACACACACACACACACACACACACACACACACACACACACACACACACACACACACCTAATTAATAAACCCATCATTTCAGTAGTTTGTAATGTGTTCAACCTGTCGCATGAACTCTTCAAACCAAAGGGAACAGTGAATGCAACGTTAAGTAAGTAGGTCCGGTCAGAGAGGCTTATTGTTGGCATCAGTCAGAGCGCTTGAGTAAATGTAATGTTACCTGCACAGAACACCCCAGGTACCATGCTGCATATAATCACACTGCGCACTTTGCCATTCTTCTTTATACTCTCCACTGTCTCTACCATCTGGAGAAAGAAAGAAAGAAAATGTTTGTGTTTACACGCTTTTGTCTTCAATGTTTGTGTTTACACGCTTTTGTCTTCAATGGGGACTAGCACCCCTCAAAAAAGAAGGATTAGAATTAGGTGGGGAGTGCGAGTCTGAAAAGGTGGGTTTTGAGTGTGGTTTTAAACATGGTGAGGGTGGGGGGCAGCTTTGATGTGAGCTGGCCATGACTTCCATAGGCAAGGTGCAGCCACCGACAAGGCCCTGTCACCCCAGGTTTGTTTGTTTGTCCTGGGGATGTCAAGGAGGTTGGCATCGGTAGGGGCCGTGGCATTGGAGGAGTTCAGAGATGTAGCGGGGATACATATTGGTGAATATGTATGTACAGGCCTACACATATCTCTGCTGTCGGGAAGAAATCCCCTAACTCCTAAGGAAATGAAAAATGTACATTTTTCAGGAAATGAAGAAAAAAAACAAAGCAATACTGCTACCTCAAAGTTGGTGTTGTGAATTTATATATTGTCAATTGCTTGCAGGGGGAGAGGTGGTGGAGTTAGAGTAGTTGCTTTAGTAGTAGTAGGAGTTTGAGGGTCCAATGGAGTTATGAGGTTTTGTCCGGAGCAACTTTTAACTACATTTCATTGGTTCAATATTTGTTTAACCAACACACAGACGTAAAGCGTGCAAAGAAATAAAACACCTGACAAATTGAGTTAGGTGGCTTCCTCCTGACAGCAACGAATGTATGTATGTAGGCCAATACATAAATATTGGTCTATAAATAATATGTTTGCAAGCAAAATACACAAGTGCATGACTGTAATGTACTGCAGGTCTATGAATAAATATGTACACTTCGTTCGTAGGCTACTGTAAGCCTGCACACTGCAGTATGGGAGCAAACCCCACTGAATTGATTGAATCCTACAAAAATAAATGTTTGGAAGCGCTTGTTGGAAATCACTTAATGGTCCTTCATCATGCCACCCGTTTCGAAATGATACATAATGCAGGAGGCAGTAGGACGTTGCATTGAAAATGAGTGCTTCCAAACTCCAACACTATAGCTCATAACATGTCTACGGTGGATTTTTATGAAACAAACACCTTGCAGATAGAAAGAGGATAATTCAAGCATTTCGTACAGCTGCAATGTTGGTGAGTTTAACATTGTTTAATACAATCAGACTTTTCAGTTAGGAATTGGATGTATGGGCTCATTGGGCTGCCAGTGGCTGGTGTTGCAACTCTAGATTCAACATATTAACAATAGAACCTAGAGTTGCTTGTGGCTACTGAATTGATAAGTCTGAACTTTGTTTTTGTTAACAACAACAACAACAACAACAAACCAAGGCAGTGGAACAACATACCATGTTCACCAGGTTTCTACTTATTGCATTTTTGGCTTTAGGTCGGTTCAGACCAAGAACCACAATTCCTGAAAGACAAGACAGAAGAAATATAAGATAAAGAGCTGGATTGTCACCTTTAGCCTACAAGACACAGTCCAGTTGTCCAGGGACAGGTGTCAACTGTTTTGGTTATATGTGTGCAGTAAGCCTATGCCTATAGTAAGGCTGCCTGCATGGCATTTCACCTGCTTAAAACATTGATATTAATTTTCAATTAATAACTCTAATCAAATCACATATATCCTACAATAAATAAATAAATATAAACGTTAAACATTGACCTGAATCTTGTCCGTCCAGATATCTAACGTTCAGGTCGTCCTTGGGGTTAGAGCTGTATTGCCGCGCCGCTGCGGGGCGGCAAAGCACGGGAGAAGACTGAAATAATAACCCCGCATAATCCCGCACATGTATCTGATCCACCAGGTCTCTCCGCACGGGAGAGGAGCGCAACGACCGCAGAAAGAGTCTGGAACCCGCCGCCATGACCGCCATACTGTCAACAACACACTTCACAGAAGAAGGAAAAAAATTAACCCGGCGTACTTGGTACGAAAATAGCAGATCTACAAGCCCCAACGCGTTGTAGACGCAACACGTTGTGAGTTTGTAAATCTGCTATTTTCGGGCTGGACTGGGAAAATCCGATGTTTCTATTTGTTGTTAAAGGCTCAGATCCGGTTTAGAGCCCGCCTGCTGTATCCGGTGGGTTTAAAGGCAGATATTATGCGTTTCCGTATCCGCTCTAGAGCGGATGTGCAACCCGGAAAATGAATAAGAATGACTGCAGTCAACTTTGAACTGGATGACGTCACGTGGGTTGGCATGGCTTTTATCATACATGATGCATACAGGCTACAGCTTTATGGGTTTTATATTAATAATTACATTTAGTCAAAGATTAGGCTTAGATTATGTTAAATTAAGTGTAGGCAATAAAAGGTTACACTTTTTATTACACACTTATAATAAAAGTAATAAAAGTGTGTAATAAAAAGTCATAAGTGACTTATGGGCTACTCAAAGCAGATCTTTTTTTGTTGTTTTGTTGCAAAATAATTTGACTGAAATGGCTAAAGGAAAGGACGGAATATCATTTTCTAGCTATGGTATAAAATAGCTCAAGGCTCTATTGCTGGTTAGGACCCGCCGCAGTGGTGTCCGATTAGAACTTAAACCAGGATGCCTCGACTTCCCCTTCTGCCTTGAACAGACCTCTATTATATATTATCCGATTAGGCTTTGTCAGGATGACTGAACCAATAAGATCCATATAGGAACGGATTGGGGAGCCAAACCGTTCCTACCAGCAGCACAGCAGCACTCTAACCAGCTTTCTCTCCATCTCTCACAGAACAACCTGCTGGATCCCAACCAGTCAGAATCCTACTGACAGATTGAGTTCAACTGGGTGCGACTCTATACTATAGAGTCGCAGGCAACTTGGATGCTAGAGTCTATAGCATCCAAGTTGCCTGCGGCTAGGGTATAAACAAGTAGTTGAAGGGTAAATTAACTGGGGTTTTAGTACTTTGTCTACTAATGCTTCTTTCATAACTGTACTGTTTGATAGTTCTTCATTTCCATCTTCCTTTGTACTACTTTTATACTGCATGAATATTCATCAACAACACATAATACACAAGTCGGTCCTGACATGTATTTATTGTAAAACAGGGGGGGGGGGAACTCATTCACCATTATTTACCACAAACCTAGAGTACAATTTTAAACATGAATGTGGACTGCTGTAAGTTCAGATATGCCAAACTACAAACTCACACTTTTACTTTTAAACCCCCTTCATTTGAAACAGGGCTGGGCGATATAGACATCTAATATGACGATATAAAATATAGCCAATCCACAAGCTCACAAGTATGCTTGTAGGTCGGCTATTTTCACTATTTTAGAAATTATTTTGAAGGTATAAAATAAGGCTTACATTTATGCCATATCGCGATATTATGATATGGTCTCTGTCGGGTGGAAACCTCATATGTCCAAAATGGTTACTTATAGCACAAGTAGCAGATCAACAAGCTCTAAAGACATTGTGGCGACTGTGGCTCAAGAGGTAGAGCAGGTCGTCCAATGATCCATGGGTCGGCGGTTCGAATCCCGGCTCCTCCTGTCTACATGTCGAAGTGTCCTTGGGCAAGACACTGAACCCCAAATTGCTCCCGATGTGCTGGTTGGTACCTTGCATGGCTTCCGCCGCAATCGGTGTATGAATGTGTGTGTGAATGTAATGCACAATCTATGTAAAGCGCCTTGGATAAAGGCGCTATATAAATGCACCATTTACCATTTACATTGTGGTGTTTCAAGCATTGCTACTTTTGATGCTTTTGTGTGATGCTGTATAGTATGATCTAGTTAGTAGAATGTTAGAATGAGATGAGATGGAGATGAGAGGTTTTTGCTCCGACAGCAACGATACGCGAAATCCCCAAAGAGTCTTGTAATGATGATAATCAAAGCAACATCGATATATTGCCCAGCACAATTCTAAATGTGTAACCTTACACCATATCAATAGCACAGTGAATAAACACAAGGGGGGGCAGGAAACGCTGTAATGCACACATTGTCTAAAAAAACAAACATTGTCAATTTGTTATTCCGAAAACACATAGTGATCTTTAGTGCTTGCCGTCGACTCCATCACAGAACCCAGGTGTGTTGGGATGAGTCTCGATAGACAGGCTGCATTTGAGGACAGCTCAGCAGCCATGCCCTGATTTATATGCAAGTTCTCCAAATCCGAATGGGCACATGGGGAGGAGGGATCCCTACCATCCGTTGTGAACGCACTGTTGAGGAGGCTTGGGCTAAGCCTGCTACTCATGCACCTATCATCCTGTGGGCTATAGTCTTGTGGGCTATCGTCCTGCAGGCTATAGTCTTGTGTGCTATCGTCCTGCAGGCTATAGTCTTGTGGACTATCGTCCTGTGGGCTATCGGGTCTGTTTTTCTGCCACTGCCCGGACTGGTGGGTCCAGTCTCGCATGTCAATCACCTGCGCCGACAGGGGGCTGGGGGATGACTCCGCGGCCCGCTGCTGGTGCCACCCATCGGAGGCGTGTCCCAGAGCGTGGTACTCGGGGTCTATGGCCTCTACCTTGACGTTGATGTTGGCCTTGGCCTTGAGCCGCAATTTGTGCGGTAAGGCAGCCACCGCTGAGGTGGCGTCCGTCGCCTTGAGTGCTGAGACGATGACGCTTCTCTGGTCAGAGGAGGCGAGCTCTGAAGAGGCGGTGAAAGGCAGCAGTGGGGCGGGGGGACCCTTGGGGACCCGCTGCTCGTCCTCTCCATCGGATGACTTGCTCAGAGCCCCGTCGTCAGATGTTCCAGGAGAGTCGCCAGAAGACTCTGCGGCCCGTGGGGACGGATCGGTCAGGGGGGCGGTGGCATAGCTGGGATACATCTGGTACGGGCTGGCCCCCCTCTCCGCCACGTAGCCGCCTCTCTCAGCTGGCTCTCGTTTGATGGTGTCTCCGTCTTGAGACGCCATCACGCCGTGAGGCAAGTGCCTGATGACCGACACGCAGCTCCCAGCCATGCGCAGGGGCTCCAAGTCGCCCGCGCCAGGCGACACATAGTCCCGGTACAGGGTGGCGGTGGCATGGGATAACTTCTGCACCTCCTGGGCATATGCTGCCGAGCTCACCAGACCGAACCTAAGATAAGATATGATAAGATATGACATTAATTGATCCATACTGTACTGAATTTGACTGATTGATTGAATATTTTATTAGACAGAAATGCAGTATAAGTAGGGTCCTATATCTAGCCGAGACTAGCAGACCTCTAAGCTCACAGCGGTCGCATCCGCGACGCAATGTGAGCATCAGCTGTTCTCGGCGCAATACCGTTGCACGATGAAGTATATGTCTCGATAGGGTGCGCCTCACTAGCCAACAATGAAGAGTAGGGTTAATGGACTGAAACCAGCACTCCTCAAAACAACAGGTTTAGGGATCTGTTGGGAATAAATGACGTGCTAGTTCGATCTTTTGGATCTGCCACTTTTTATGCTTTTGTGTGACTCTGTAGATAATATGATCAAATAGGGCATTAATATGGGCATAATATGGAGACAAGAGGTTTCTGCCTGACAGCAACGTTACTGCAAGTCACTCTGAATAACAGTGGTCCACTACAATGTAAATGGTAAAACCTTTCCCCACAAAACAATCCTTTACAACACAAACCTCAACTTGAGCGCCAGGAGCTCAGCCTTGAGCGTCGCGTTCTCCTGTCCGAGGGCCATTAGCTTGTTCTCCAGGACCATGTCGTTGACACGCCGCTTCTCCCGCGAGCGCTTGGCCGCCTCGTTGTTCTTGCGCCGGCGCTCCCAGTACTGCGGGTCTTTCTTCTCATCTGGGATGAACTCACGTTTGCGCCGACACGGCATCCTGGCTTTCAGCGGCATGGAGGAGGACTTGTTGAGGCCAATCAGGTCCCTGTGGGAGCAGAGGGCGAATATGAACCCATTAAGACCTGAGGCCAATTCTAAAAATGCATTCTAAAATCTAAATCAGTACTTCTCAAACTTTTTGTCAAAATTGTCAAAACCATCTTCAAAAATACTGTAGCAAGAAATGAATCAGACCTACAAGATCACAAAAGCTTGTAGAACTGCTATAGTGAACTTGTAGATCTTAAATTCTTTGCTATTTTTCGGACCTTGTTGAATCTCGACCCTGTTTCGTATTACAAAACAAACCCCTAAAACTAATAAATACTAAATACTAAACTAAAACTAAGAATTAAAAAAAAAAAAAAAAGAAGAAGAAATCACAGACTGAGGCTTTAACTGTTGCTTTTATATTAAATAGCCGAGACCATCAGGGTTTTATGGTAGATCTTTCTATCATTGCTAGTTTGACCACTTTAAATGCTTGTACATGCTATTTTCTCTGTGCTATACTTCTATGTCTTCTATAGAAGACATGTTGGCTTCTATTGAATGCAAATGACTGAAATCAGTTGTGGTGATGACTGAGAACTTTCATCCATGTATACCAGTGGATCTCAACCAGTGGTCCGGGGAACTAAATTATGGCATTGTTTGGTAACTAAATGGACCCTTTTTTAGATCTTTAACTATTAAGAGCGTAAAATGAAACCAAATGGACCATTACGCGGGGCCATTTGGTTTAATGTTACGGTCTCAAGTGTTAAAGTATTGTTAAACATCTGCATTACTTAATTTACAAGAATGTCTACACAATTAGAGAATGTAGAAGAATTGGTATTTTGATCAACGTTTGCCTGTTATCTCTAGCCTCGCATAGCGAGGCTATCTCTCCTATGGTACCACATCAATACAGCATGGAATTGTGGTTTGGGTTTGGGGTCTGAGAGGCTAATGCCGAGAATAAATAATGGACCTTGATGAAAAGGGTTGAAAACCACTATTCTATACTAACCTTGTGCTGGAGCTCTGGTAAGCATCCTGTTCAGCGTACGTTCCACTGGAGTGCAGTTCTCTCTTAATGGTCTGCATGTTAGCTTGCATCTGTCGCTATATGCTCATGCATTTTTAGGCATGTCAGCGTTGTTATAAAAGCATGTGAATGACGTAGGATGGTATCGGGCAGTGTTCATGTCCAGTCCAGCGTATATCTGTGAAAGTAAGGAAAGATCAGACAAGTCCATGACGTTGCAACATTAGCCACTTAGTTGAGGGGTCCCCCAGGGAGCTACACTAGGTCTGCTCCTTTTTTCCCCCGTGGACACTAAATCCCTTTTTCTTAAAATAGCCCATTTACAAGCTCACAACTAAGCCTGTAGATGGGATATTTTTCCCCTGAAATGTCCCCAGAATGTGGCACATTCTGTCCCACAATCCGCACCAAAGGACCCCCAGGGGGGGGAGTACCAGGGGGCGCCCAGCAAAACTAACCACTCTATCCATTTATATGTTGCTATTAAAAACTAGCAGATCTATAGCTCACAGCACGCCCCTTTGTGCCACGCAGTGTTTGTATATCTGCTATTTTACATTTTTTGTGAAAAATATCGAAAATGTTTGGACTATATATATATATGATATAATAATTATATAATATATATATAATATATATTATATCAAATATAATAATTATATAATAATAATAATATATATATATTAATATATATATAATTTTGTTTACATAAACATTTGTTCTGGGGGTCCCTGGAACAAAAATGTGGGGGTTCTTCCTTGACATGAAAAAGTTTAGTATCTGCATGTTTTAACACCACAAATCTTGAATCGGGGTGGGGGGTACTGTAGCCTACTGTATCCGTGTGCACTGTAGGCTAAAGCAAGGGAAACAAAGAAATAAGGCCAAAACCACGTGACTGAAATGCTATAACACAAACTAACGCCTCGAAATAAAATACAATAAAAACCCCCCCGTTCCACCTCACCGTACGACCGTGTCGCCGCGTTGGGGGGTCAGAGCTTAGAGTATATATGAAGGGTCAGAGGCGGGGGGTGATAATGCCGTACCGTGCGTGCGGGTCTCTATCACGCACACAGTGTGCGTGCAGAACACGGAATGTTCAGGCGGCGTCATGTCCCATTGCCCCAGATATTCTTCTTTGTGTCACAGTCACAGGGATTACAGAACGAGCTCAGTCAGCTCACAGTGCAGCGGCCAGCACATTCTGCCATTATGCAATGCATTCCCGTTAGCCTCGTCTACAGACATGCTTTAGCGAGGAAACATGTTGAAGAATAAAACAATAGGCTAATGATAAAAAGCCAAAAATAACACGTCTTGCTTGACACTTGTATATAGTGCGGCATGTGGCTACGACGAGGTTATGCAATGAATGGGGTTAAAGAAAGCAATGGCTTTCTTTAACCCCATTCATTGCATAACCTTTTAGAAGTGCCTAAATAACATAGAAATAATGATAATACGGCAAAATTATTGACTTGTTTTATTTTGTTTGGTTCCCGGCGCTGGGACATGTACAGGAACGCCATGGCACGTTTCCATCCTCAATAGTGTGCGTTCTGCGCGTCCCAGCCTCTCCTCTCCTCATAGTCTCTCCTGCTATGAGTCCTCTCCTCTCCCCGCCCCGTGTCTATAGTGTGGAACAAAGCGGGACCACTCTAAACGCTATATAATCCCGGTATCCCGGTTATGGACGTGAACATAAAAAAATAACAATAATAATATCAAATTATTCATCCATAAAAGTCCGATTTTCCAGAATGTTACTGTCTAAACGGCAAAAGATGTTTTGTAGAACCCATACATACTGGTCTGTAACTCTGAGAGTGTAGCCTACAACTGGAAGCAATGTGTACACTCTGAGAGAGTTACATTAATATTACAGTGTAGATTTGGTAGGCCTACCTTATACATTAAAAAAAATCTCTGCAGGTTCTCAGATATAAAAACGATGGCACTAAACCGGTGGTCCAAATCCATGGCCTATAATATCAAAGTGAACCGGCGTGAACATAGAATCATCACCATTACGCGTCAGAAATGTGTGTATTATTTTGTCCCCTACCGGTTGACGATGTGTGCGCCAACACGCCGGCCTGGTGGCATGTCCTCCCCGGCGACAGTAGCACTGTGTCCCCCCTAGCTGCTGCTTCTTCTGCGTAGAGGAACACGCTGGAGCATTGCGTAAAGATGGACAGTCAGAGTCAGGAATGTGTCACATTATCATACATTGTTCTGTGTTGTAACGTCGCCTTTTCCCCCGTCACACACTGACTGAATGAGTGACTGGCTGACTGCTTTTAGGATCTGTGTTAGTAGGTCAGTGGAAAAACGCGTCTCTGAGTGACGAGACCACGGGGCCAATGGGGAAACAGCGTGGCCCTTGGATGCAGCCAATGGCTGTGCCTCTAACTATATGAATGATATGAATGTAATGTAATAATGGGCCTGGCTACTATGGTGAGATCATCCAGGATTCGTCACCACTCACCAGTGATGGAAACTGGAAAGTGTACTAAGTAGGCTACATGACTTTACTGTACTAGCACTAGTAACTAGAGACTAGAGTAGGCCTACTCTACTCTACTCTGTAGGACGCGTATGCCTAGTAGGCTACTGTAGAGTAGCCCAACTAGGCGCTTTAAAAATGAAAAGTCATATAATAGTCATATAATAATAATAATAATAATAATAACAAACTGTGAACTAGTAAGCTTATAGGCTATTACAGTTTGAATGCCAAACAAGTCGCCCGGCCTATGATCCTGTATACAGGGTATCCGGAGAACTCGCCAGTTTACCATCTTGCGAAAAGTGGAGAGCACTCCGCAGGGACCTTGAGACTGACATCAAGCAGTGTGGACTGACATGGAAACAGCTGGAAAAGAAGGCCCAGGATAGAGGACTCTGGCGAACTGTAGTCAACGGCCTATGCTCCATGAAAAGGAGCCATAGGCATAAGTAAGTAAGTAAGTATGTTGCCTCGCCGGAACTGTGGACAGCTCGCCGGGATCTGTGGACAACTCACCGGACAGCTCGCCGTGGTGATGAGATTTACCAACCACATATGAGAGTATGACTTTCGGGGACCTTCGCGGCGACAAGGCCCGGCGAGATCTCCGCACTTTTCGCGGCGAGTCGGAAAACTGTCGAGTTCTCCGGTATTCCTTTACAGATGCATTAGGCCTACTTTTTAAAAAAAACACTGTAATGTCTTAATGTTTCTAATAAATTAATGCACAGACTGTAGGCCTAGTTTGTTTAGACTTTCTAAATATCTACCCTGCACCTGGCATCATGCATCATTTTCATCATGCATGGAAGTGCATCAATAGAAAATAGTGCTTTTACATTGGTACTGTACATATATTTTGATGCCAATACTCAATATGCCATTGAATAATCTGTTTTGAGAGATTATGTCACTGCTTGTCATTCAGAGTTGTGCTGTAACATCTAAGCGCCAATAGAGGGTGCTGTTGACCTGTCATAATGAAAAATGCCAGGCGTTAGGCGTATGGACAATTTAGTAATGTATCGAGGCAAAATGTGTTTATTTTCGTTGAAGATAAATGGTGAAATTATCCCTTCTTAAGCACTGAAATCAATGCCTCACACAAGAGCTTTGGTTCACACTTCACAGTTCATAAACAAATAAAACAAATAGACATTATTGTAACACATGCAAAAAGTTTGTTGAACAAGATTAGGATACTATTGATACCTTAAATCACTTTCTATAACCATTTCGAATATGTTCATTTTATATAACTGGTCCAACTTTCATACATTGTGGCTTTTTTTATTCATTTTTGTAAAATGTTGCTTTTCTGAAAACCTTTTGCAAACTGTTTGATAGCTTTATTTATTTTATGTATTATTTGTAGTAAAAGTGATACAAATGCATATTTACTGACCCATAAAATGATCGATTTGGCCTAAAGGTGGTGCTAGAGTAAAGGCCATGGGGTCACCTAAACAGACATGTATGGCTATGAGGTATGATAGTGAAACTGTAACTGCACATTTTCAAATAGATCTATTATTTTTTCAAAGGCTGACACATTTAAAAAAAAATCACACCTGTGTGAAGTGAGGGGCGCTCTAATCATCGTACATCATCATCATCAAGAATGGTGGTCCCTTATTGGCCAAGGGTTCCCACCATGTCGATTTGCTCAGACACATATGAAGTAAGTTCTCCATTCATTGTCAATGGCATTTTTAATGTTTGTTCAGACCACACAAACATTAGTTCTCCGTTCATTATCAATGGCATTTTCAATGTTTGTTCAGACAACACGTGCTATATATAGGAGGGGCTAGCGCCCCTCAAAAATAGTAATCTACTTTTACTTTGGTGATGTATTTTTTGAGTGGTGTAAACCACTCCTACAACTGGCTTTTGTGTGCATAAAAAAATGACCATGGTTGCTATGTTCAAAATAATTTCTGACGTAATTAAATCACACCCGGGTGAACTGGATGACCGTAGCAACCGTGGTCATTTTCTCTGCGCAAAAAAAGCCAGTTGTGAAATCACATCCAGGTGTGATTTCATTACGTCAGACCACAGCTGATCATGCTATATAAAACCTTACACCACTCAGTTCACACGGGTGTGATTTTTTTAATACAGGCCCTTTTTGGCCTATAACCTACAGTATATTTATGTTGCGGTTTTGCTGCTTTTTCTTAGGTATAAAATGCAAAACAAATCTGACTACTTTCCCCACCACTGCACTGGTTAATAGAAAACAGTTGCTATGAGTAACAAATTACAAAGTAAACATAGTGCAGTGGTCATCGGTAGAGTACTCAGACGCCAGCCTATGACATCAGTCATCTTGTACCAACTTGGGAGAGCTGGTGGATCTCCATATATGGGCATAAAGTGGACACACACACACACACACACGCACGCACGCACGCACGCACGCACGCACGCACGCACGCACACACACACACACACACACACACACATGCAGATAAACAGATTCCTGGATTTATGGATGGAAAGAGCACAGTCACTCATGAGAAATCATATGGGGTGCACTTGAAAGGTTTTACCCACTATAACACACTGACACAATACCACTATAACAGATAATAAAATAACTGGGCACGGTCCACCATCCTTTCAGATGGGGGTCCGTGACCACATACTTCATTTGGGGGTTGGAGTCCTTGACATGAAAAAGCATGAGACCCACAGCTTTACATCAAGTAATCCTTTCTTTTTTTAATGTTTTTATTTATTTATTTTTTACAGCTAGTAAATGTCCATGTAGTTTCCCAGGGCTCCCACCTCATGACATGTTTAACTAATACTCTCAATGACTAACTTTTATGAGCGAATGACAAAACCATAATCAAACATCACCAGGATGTTTAACATTCTCATCTTTAAGAGTCACTGCACATAAAGCTGACATCTTTTAAATTAAAGTTTATATGCAAATATCAACAACAGAATTTAGACATTACATGAAAACTGCGCACACGCGTGCGTGCGCGTGTGTGAGCGAATGCCCCCACACATATCTTGAGAACCATCTGACCGATCTACTTCAAACCTGGGCCTGTGTATCGCAGAGAACAAATAACAAATAAACCCTTATGCTCTCTACCTACCTGTTTGTCTGCGTGTCTGTCTGCCTATCTCCCACAGTCCCTGTTATGCCCACGCAAGAACTAGAAGAAGAAGAAGAAGAAGAAGAAGAAGAAGAAGTAGAAGAAGAAGAAGAAGAAGAAGAAGAAGAAGAAGAAGTAGAAGAAGATGAAGGAAAGGTAGAATAACAACAAGGGACCATAGGCCTTTCGGGCTTGGTCCCTTACAAAATACAAAATATATAAGAAAGATGATAAACACATCACAACAACTTAAAAAGATCATCAATGTTGTCTTTATTTGGACTTTATTCAATACTCAACGGTAGAACACAATATTATGGTTAGCATATTATTATGACTGCTTACAAAAAGCACAAGAACATTGTACCAGTAATATCACCAGGCTTAATAATAATATTTAGCACATGAACATAACAACAACAACAACAAAGTGTCCATATATAAATTACAAAATGGTGCAACAATGGTATCCAAAGTAATAGTTTTAAAACCAGTCTAAACTATTGGAGGAGACACTGTAGGACCTTTCTCTGAACATTCTATGGTATGTAGGCAGTGTTGGGCGAGTTACTCAGGGAGAGAAATATGTTACTTAGTTATTTAGTTATCTATAACTTAGTTATCTATATGGTTAAATGGAGTCCAAGGGCTCTATACTAGTGTGTTTTCTGTTATTCTGGGGAGAGCATTTGCGGAAAATAGCCGTTCGACCAGCTCACAAAGCTTGTTTTCTGCAAAAGCTTTCCCCACAATATACGGATGCTGGGGTTTAAGAGGTTAAAAACATCAGCGATTCTCAACCTGTGGGCCGTGGCCCATCTGTGGGCCGTGCGAGGACAAAACCCTCAGATTTTAATATTTAATAAAACATTAAGATATTAAATCATATATATGTGTAAAGAAAAAAAAGGTTATAGTTCCATCGATCCAAACCCAAACACAAATTAAACATGCATGCGGCCCACACATCTGACCACTTAACACTGGTTGGGCTGCGGGACACTTGATTCAATCATAAAAGGTTGAGTATCACTGCATTGCATCACTTGTTATCAAGAGTAACTCGTTACAATACAGCTTTTTGAGTGGTGCAACCACTCCCTTACGGAGCTATGTGTGTGGGTGGCTGGCTGGGTGGCTGGCTGGCTGGGTGGGTGCGTCTGAGCACAAAAACAGCATGGTTGTTTTTCACCACCTGTGTGCAACCTAACTCACACACACACACACACACACATATATTAACTGTATATATGGTGATTGTGGGTGCCCGTACAGTACAGTGACAGTACAGTACAGTACAGTAGAGGGTAAAGTAGAGGGACCCCCACACGGTAACTCTGTCATTTCTCAACCGTTTCGGATGCAGGGCGGCTCGCCGGAATCGGCAGTACCCCATCACTCACGTGTTTTGATGATTCTGTTAAATGAGTTCCATCAACTGTCTTAGTTTAGTACAGGGGGTCCCCACATGATTTTGAATGCCAAAAAAAGAGAAATAAAAAAAATAAAAAATACTATTAATTACTGCATCAAAAATCAACAAAGTATAGCCCATAGTTTGTTGATTACTTTTGATGCATTAATGGTAAATCTTCTTTTCTATTTTCAATACCATACTAAAAAAAACTGGCCAACCATTGGCCACATTGTCAAATAATATAAAAAAGAGGCAAACATTGTGAATTGTGAACTTGTGAACAGTTCAAATATGATTATTTTGGGGGGTCGCAGCCTGAAAAGGTTTAGTTTAGTACTGTACACTGGCTGCTATCTTGTCAAATGTCAATCATAGTTTCAGTCAAAACTATCCAGGGAGAGTGAGAGACGTTTGAAGTTTGAACCAGTTATCCATGTTCGCTTGCATTAGTTTATTTGGCTGCAGATTTGACCTTCATGGGTTTATTGAACGTAACATGCGTCAAGTCAGCGGTTCGCAAACCCTTTTCGTGTTAAGGACCCCCGAGATGATATATGTACTTGTCCGCAGACCACCATCTGAAAATGTTTTATGGCAGGGACCCTCAGAAGAGAAGATTTGTATTAAAGTTATTCAAAAGTCTCCAAACATTTTAGATTTTTCTTTTTTTCCAAAATGGCAGTTGGAGCGCAAAACAACACATAGGCCTACACAACATTTTAGCAATGGGCCTTTGAAATGACTTGCAATATTTATTGGGTACAGGCTTCTGCATGTGCATCCCATATTTATTTCCATATCATTTGGGGAATAACTTAACTAAATGAATAAATAAAGCGCCAAAAAAATACCAATTCCAAGTGCCCCTGGTTGGGACTACTACTCGTTACTGGGGAAAGAATTGATATTACCATTAACATACAGTATTACTTAACCCTAACCTAAACCCTGATAATAGGAAAGGTGTGCAGCTGTAATAAAGCCTGATTTGTACTTCGCCGTATGATGGTGTCCTGCTGTGAAAATAGCACACTTTCATAACACAAATCAAGCATAACATTGAACTTGGAATCGCTGCTGAACATGATGATGTCACTGGGGTCAAAACCATTCATATGAAATGTAGTGTAAGTGATACTTGTTTGGTTAAAACAAAAGTTAAAAAGTAAAATAATGATAGTAGTCATTGCTATAGAGCGGTGGTTCTCAAACCTTGTTTTGCTTCTGTTTTAAGTAGGCTACCCCCTTGATGGTTTTAAGTAGGCTACCCCCTTGATGCGACTACATTAAACTGCAAGAGAAAACCATGGCTAGCAATAGCATATGAATGCTATGAATTAATGATAAACAACCTTTAGAAGTCATATAACATGGAAATGAGAGTTAAAGAGCTGCAACTCAAACCTCCTGCAGCACATGCATTTTAAAACGGTGGCCATAACACTTCAGTGAGTCCAGTTTTGATATCATTATATTCAAGTAATGTGCAAATAAACATTGCTTTTCTATTCAATAACAGTCGTACTGCTATTGACAAACACAGCTTTTGTCACTGTGTTATCATAAAAAAATACTAACAGTAAAATCAATTCTTCCATTTTCCACTTTCTCGTACACCCATTTGAGAAAAACGGCTATAACGAAAAAGAACACTTTATTATCCATTACATTTGACATTAAATGGAAATTTCACTTTGGCACTCTTACAGTATAAAACAGATAATAAAACACAGAATCAACAACTAGTGTTGTGCTCAGTAATAGGGGTCTCCCAATATCTTCAGATCTTTAATAAACAGAAAATAAAATTTCAGGTGGGTTGTCAATTTCAATCCAAGGATTAGAGATTTGTGAGCTCCAATTCTTATAGTGTTCCAGGTCCAATTTTGTTTCATCTCTTCCAATTATACTTGGCATCCTGACCTGAACATTTATTTTCTGTTTCTGTACCAAAAAGCCAGAGAGGCCCCTGTTACTGAACAAACACTGATTTACAAAGGGAATGTATAGAGCTATTTAACACTTATTTGAACAAAAACACTTACACCACTTTTAAAACTACTACCGCTTACTTTTTGTTGTTGATATTTCAGTGTAGATGGGGGTCCCAGAGATTAAAAAAAAATCAAATGGCGTGGCCGAATAAATGCATATCATACTGGGGGTCCTTGACATTAAAAAAAAAGGTTGAGAATCACTGACGTTAAGTATTATGCATTAAAATATTCCACTTGTTAAAAAAGTGGCACTCCAATTTAAAAGAATAGATAAGAAACATAGAAACATGTTTTTGTCTCAAAACACTGAAATTACCCCTGTCTGTCTGTCTGTCTGTCTGTCTGTCTGTCTGTCTGTCTGTCTGTCTGTCTGTCTGTCTGTCTGTCTGTCTGTCTGTCTGTCTGTCTGTCTGTCAAAATAACTTCAGCTATCATTTCCATAGTCATTAAATAAATACGTTGCTAAATCGTATCCAGGTTCTAATCGTCATACATTCTACAACGTGTCACATTTCATTTTGACCACTGCTCCTCAGACTCCAACTCCATCTTCCATAAAACCGCAGTAACAATCATCTCAAATGTTCTGTCCAACTGATATGGAGGCATGGCAACTTGTGTTTAAGGAATCCTGGCACGAGAGCAAAATGTTTGATGTCGCACAACAGTAAGAGTAGAAATTGTTCTTGTATTGGCTTTGCAACACCAACCCAACAAACAACATTTGCTTGATCCTCTTTGGCCCTTTCTAATGAGTTGTACGGGTTTACGTAAAGAGTTTTTCCCCCCGATGTGAGATGTGCTTTGCTGTCCAAAGCGCCAGCCAGAGCTACGATAAACCGTTCAGTTGCAAAGCGTTCCCTTCACTGCCTTTCTCCTCATTACTCCCCAAGCGAGCTTCACTCGCATCACATTTTGGCTTTTTTCCCCCTCTGTTCCATATTGTCTGCCAAAGAAAATGCTCAAAAAAGCCCGAATTATACTTCATCATACTCGGCATCGCTCGCAAATAGCTGATCGACGAGTGCACAACGCGTCACGTCAGCGACGCCCTGTGGGCTCGTCGATCCGGCTATTTCCGGCGCGCAACATTGTCAATGCGACAAAGTACAAAACCAAGCTTTATTACGCCTCCACGCACGACGTCTCCTCCTCCTGAACGCCAGTCTGTTGTGGATCGCTGTCGCCCAGCAGTTCCGTCTCGGGCACCGACAGGTCATCGTCAGGCTCCGGCCCGTTGTGGGACGCGGCGTCGTCGCCCAGGCCCCCCCCGCCACCGTCGTTGTCGGCCTCTTTGCGCTCGTCGTCCAGCAGCGCGGCCCGCTCCGCCGCGGACAAGCTGGGCGGCCCCGTGGTGACGTAGCCCGTGGAGGTGGAGCCGCTGTGGCTGCCTGCGCTGTGGTGAGAGCCCGCCTTATTGGCCGGCGCCATCTGAGGGTGGTGGGATACCCGCTGGTGGTGGTGGGGCACAGCGGGCTGGTGGTGGGACATCTGCTGCTGATGGGACATCTGCTGCTGATGGGACATCTGCTGCTGATGAGACATCTGCTGCTGATGAGACATCTGCTGCTGATGGGGCATGGCCATGGGCATCTGCATGGAGTATAAGTTCTGCGGGTATGGGTACGGGTAGGCGGGTATGGGCTGGTAGCCGTTGACGGGCATGTAGATCTGGGGAGGCCCCATGGGGCCCCGGTGCATGGGGCCCTTCATCTGCATGAACTGGGCCTGCTGGGGGAACGCCGGCATGCACTTCTTGGGGCTGGCGTAGCGCGAACCATTGGCCCCGCCGCCGCCGCCGCCGCCGCCGCCGCCGCCGCCGGTGGTGATGCTGCTGACGTTGCTGACGGGGCTGGTGCTCAGGGAGCTGGTCTGCGTGGTGTGGCTGGTGCCCGAGCTCTGCGCCGAGCCCGTGGTGTAGTTGCTGAGGCTCTCCCAGGCGCGCAGCCGCGCGTGGATGTCCTTGAAGCCTGGCCTCCTGGAGGTGAGGAAGCAAGGGTTGTTTTCAGGGTTAGATCGGCTATTTGAACAGTTTTAAAATGTTTTTCAATCATAATTTGCGTCCTCACTTTTGTCTTCAATGTTTGTGTTTACACACTTTTGTCTTCAATGCTTGTGTTTACACAAACCCTCAAAGCTGGGCATAGGAGGGAATGGCGCCCCTCAAAAATGGCAAATAAGTATAGGGATAAGGGGTAAGGTGGTCCAAAACTAAACTGATTTTGAAAATAAAATGTAAAAAAAAAAAAAAAAAAAAACACCCCTCCCCCCCAAAAAACCCACACAAAAGTAAATGAAAAGATGTTAAAACGACGCTAACCTGGCGGGGAACTCGTTCCAGCACTCCAGCATGAGGGCGTAGGTCCAGGCGGGGCAGTCGTCGGGGCAGGACAGCAGCTGTTGAGCGCGCACCATCTCCATCACGTCCTGGTTGGAGCAGCCACAGTACGGCTGCAGGCCGTAGCTGAACACCTCCCACATCACCACTCCGTACGACCACACGTCAGAGTCCGTGGAGAACTTACCTGGAAAAGGGCAGATCATTGATTTATTGCAGTGGTTTTCAACTTTCAGGGCCCATTATTATTTTCGGCATTTGAGCCACGGATCCACCATTCGATGATGGGATTTAGCCTCGCAGACCCCAAAACGAAAGAATTTTGTTGTCGTTGGATAACATTTCGTCCACAACCACAATTATTCTACATTCCCTAATTGTGTAGACTTGTAAATTAAGTAATGTAGATGTTTAACGATGATTTAACTCTTGAGAGCTAAAATGAGGGGGGGGGGGTGGGGGTTCAATCATACTGTAAATATTCTGTGACTACTTGAAAGGTATGGGGAAAAAAAAGCTGGCAGGGGGTGGATTATTATTTATATTTACTTAGGCAGTGAATGAGTTTAACATACTCTACCACACAGATTGGACAACATTACATTTTATTCATAAAGAACACATAGTGCCGCCAGGGATCAACAGAACAATCGCAGAGGAAATAGCGAATTTGCCGCGCCCCAAAACACAACGTACCGTAGGCGATGGCCTCCGGGGCCATCCAGCGGATGGGGAAGGGGCTGGCGTTGCCCATGATGTTGCAGTAGTCGGCCGAGTACACGTCCCGGACCAGGCCCAGGTCCAGGATCTTGACTTGGAGCTTGTCGTAGACGAGGACGTTGCGCGCGGCCAGGTCCTTGTGCACCACGTTGTGCGTGGACAGGAACTCCATGCCGGCCGCGATCTGCGTCACAATGAGCAGGAAGTCAGCCTGCTCCAGCGTGGAGGACCGGACTGTCCGGCCGTCGTCCGAGCTGCCGCCTATAGGGATGGAGACGATAAATTGTTATAATCGTTTATCGCGAGATTTAGCCTCGCAGACCCAAAACTAAAGAATTTTGGATAAGATTTTGTCCACAACAACAATATTATTCTACATTCTCTAAAGTTTTTAGAATTCTTGGAAATTAAATAATGCACATGTCTAACAATGATTTAACTCTTCAGAGCGTGAAATGAAACCACTCGACATCATTTAGCTGGGGACCACCTGGAACCCCCTCCAGGTGGTCCCCGGACCACTGGATGAAAACCACCGGATCACAATAATCCTATCGTAGAGATTTACATTTTTGGTGAAATTGTCCTCGTCATACGCTAGGATGAATTATCTTGCACCGCGCTGTAAGCTTTTTTTAGCGAACGCCCCCTTTTCATCCGCGACAATCGCGACGTGAAAATTCCCGCATCGTCCTCCTCCTCGTTCGACCCTTACCGCCAACGACGTCCGAGTGCGGCGAGCGTGTCACCAGGAACTCGTGCAGGTCGCCCAGCGGCGAGTAGCCGAAGAACATGCTGATTGGCTGCTCCTTGGTGACCATGCCCAGCAGCGTGACCACGTTGGGGTGCTGCAGGCGCGCACGCAGCGTCGCCTCGCGCCGGAACTCCTCCAGCAGAGCACCGCCGTCCGCCGTGTCCTTCAGCGTCTTCACGGCCACCACCTGTGGAAATTTAGAAATATACTCCCGTTACATGTGAACGTCCGGAATTCAACGTGTGTTTGAGTGAAAGCGCAAAAGTATTGGCATCAAAATGCACTTAAAGTGCTAAAAGTGAAAGTGGTCGTTATGCAGAATGTTTTGAAAATAGCTGACATTAAAACTAAACCAGTAAGATGCCCTGAGGGGAGACGTGATGTCATGAGGAGTGACCATATATGGAGGCGTGGGTGACTATACTAACGGACAAACGGACGGATGGGAGATGCAGGTTTTCATAGTAAATGCGACCTACAGTCGCAATCAAAACTACAAAACTACCGTAAAAATTACAATGAAAACTAAAACTAAAAAGCTAAATGCTAATATCCTTGCCTGGCTGGGCTCGCCGGGCACCGTGCCGTACAGGTGGGCCTTGTAGATCTTGCCGAATCGGTCCTCGCCAAGCTCCTCCATGAAACGCACGGCGGCCAGGCCGATCTCCCGCAGCTTGGCCTGGGAACACACAAATCGTCATCTTAATATCTGAACTTTTTTTTATTATTATTTATTTTTTGTAAATTAACGCCCTACTTGATCATACTACAGTGTCACACGAAAGCATCAAAAGTAGCAGATCTGCAAGCTAGAAGTGCTTTTTAATGCATATCAAACCGGGACGGTCCTTGAAATTGTAAAGTTTGAGAATGAATGGCCGCCGTCTGTACCTGATGTTTCTGCTGGTTGATGAAGGGCAGTTCCATGTCCTGGCTGACGGGGGAGCCGGTGAGCTGGCGGCGAGGGCTGTCGCCGGACTCCTTCTGCTTGTTGCGACACATATAGACCAGGAAGAAGAGGCACGCGATCACCAGGGGAATGGCGATGCTGGGCACGAGGATGTACAAGATCTCCCTCCTTATGTTGTCTGGAGGCCCTGCAAGTAAAATAAGACAAAACATGTTCTGTATTGTATGTCTCGTATGGTGAATTATAATACAACTGGCTGCGCCGGTTGTAAAGGCTGCGCCTTTTAGAAAGGTAGGCGTTCTCAAACCGTTTGACCCACCGTGCGGGTAAAACGCTGAGGAACGCTCAGCATGGCGTCCATCATACCATCATATTATGGTAAGAAAATGGCTTGGGGAGAAATCGCCTTCAATTGAGTACATAGGACCACAATGGAAACAGTGGATTTGCCCTGTTTTCATACACGCTAATAAAAAAGGAAAGCTGTTAAAAAAGCAGCGAGTAGCTAAACATGGAAGTTAAAAACACTGTGTGACACGCAAACACAGTAACCCAGGTACACTACAATCCTTGCGATTGGCCATTTTATTCTTTTAAACGCTACAACAGTTCCCTAGCAATTAACCCTTGCAAACTAAACCTGGCTGGTTGTTGCGTTTGTTTACATTAACGTAGCGGTCAGCAGACCATGTCGGCTCCAAATCTCCAATGATCACCCCCTTTTCTGTCCAAATACCCACACTCTATTGAACAGGTGAACACCATTAGCGTGGCAGCGCCAGGTCCAGTGATTACGCCCACCACCTAATACTGCACCAGCAGTGCCCAAGCAATGTCAAATATGATTATCTTGTGGGGTCACAGCCAGAAAAGGTTGAGAACCAACAAACTAAAGTAAAAGTACAAAAGAATTGTGCTTTGAGTGAATGCACTTATAGTTACTCACTGCAGGGATGGATGTCACACAGGTCCACCCTGACCTGGGCGTCCAGGGTGAAGCACCAGGGTCCCTCCATCTGGCCCCCCGGGTTGCGGCAGAAGTTGTGTCCCCCGCGCAGCTCGGGGTACTCCACGGGGGACAGGTGGTGGCTGTGGGGGTACTGGGACATCCAGGGCTGGCACGTGTAGCCCGAGCGGGTGACGCTGGTGGTGCCGTGGTAGGCGGCGCCGCTCCCGTTATAACA
>NC_136797.1:29758655-29766155 GCF_951216825.1 Electrona antarctica
AGCTCACAATGCCTCGCACTGTTTGTGTGCTTACTGACATTTCAAGTAGTCACAGAATATTTATATCCAGTACGATCGACCCCCCGGGCGTTGACAAACACGCAGGGTACTGTGTTTTTTCTTTTGTTTTGTTTTGTTGTCAAAGCGACCATACGTTCTCTATAGAGCCCATTGAAAATAACATGCTGGCGGACGTGGAAGTGGAACGACAGGAGCCGAGATCAAGGCATTTTAGAATATTCTGTAACGTGGAAGTGGACAGGAGCAGCTTTTTTTTGCAGTCACATTGCGATTTCCTGGTTTCAATGACAGTCAAACAGTGACTCATAGGTTAGAGAAGAGCGCCATCGAGCGTAAAAGAAACGTAATACGCGGCAAAAGACGTTCTCTGCGGTGTGGGCTATTGGGGGTAAAAAGGATGTCAAAAGACGTCATTAGCGGTGAATGAGTTAAGCTAATCATCTGGGGACCCCCCAAAATAATTTGGGGATGCCCAGTTTGGGAACTACTGCAATAGAAATACCCTGACACAAGGCGGTGTGTGTGTGTGTGTGTGTGTGTGTGTGTGTGTGTGTGTGTGTGTGTGTGTGTGTGTGTGTGTGTGTGTGTGTGTGTGTGTGTGTGTGTGTGTGTGTGTGTGTGTGTGTGTGTGTGTTTATAATACCTAGCTTGACCAGCAGCACGCCCGTAGCTGAGATGACCTTGACGGAGTTGGAGGCCACACACTGGTAGAAGCCGCTGTCCGTCACGTCCAGGTCCGTGATGCGGAGCTTGGAGCCCGCCTCCGTCTTGCGTATGGAGATGCGGCCCTGCTCCTGGACCACAGGGGCGTCGTTCTTCAGCCAGCGGATGGTGGGCCGCGGGTTGCCCGTCACCTTGCAGTGCAACGCGGCCGCCTGGCCCTGGAAGTGGGTGATGTTGTTCACCGGCTCCTGGAACTCTAGGAAGTAACCTGGAAATGTGGAAAAGAATACATTTTTAGTGAAGTAATAAGATATTTAGAAGAGAGATTCATTCGCAGTTCCTGGTTCGATGAAATTGGCTAAATGGATGCAATGTGTTATTACCTTCAGCTGTGGGAGCAGCTCCACTCTGTGTCCCCGACAGCCCCTCCGTGTCCACTAGAGAGAGAGAGAGAGAGAGAGAGCAGTGTTAATTTTGTCGACTTAAACTATGACGTAAAATGTTCGTCCACTACCTTCTTAAAGAACAAAATATTTACAGGCAGAAATCAGGAAATCTCATTTTTAAATCCATATTTTCTTCCATTACTTAAAAATAAAAAACAAAAAACAACAGCAACAAAAAAAACATATAGGCCTAGGTATATTTCCTTTCTTTTTGTTTTGTTTCTTTTGTTTCACGTATCCAGTAATGCGGTGAAATCTTTGCCTAGATAAGTGACTTATAAATAGGGATGGAACTCGTTCATTTTAATTGATAACGAGCACCTTATCGATCAGGCTTATTGAGCCGGGTTCTTATCGAGCCCACTATCGAGCATTTTCTATTAGTTTGTGAAAAGGCGGGAGACGACAAATTCTGAACAGAACCAGTATATTTTACTATGGCCTTCAAATACAGTACTTTTCTAACGGACAGAAGGCAATTTACCTTTTCACTTGTGGAAAATAATATTGAGGAATATATATGTGTATATAATATAATATGTGTGCCGTCACTTTAAAAGTGTAATTTTGTTTACCTGAGCTGGTTGGCAGGTATCAGGTATAGACCGACATGTTTGTGCCAGCATGCAGGGTAATTGGATTTATTTCTTAATCGCCTCTTGTCTTAAACACGATGTCATGGGCCGCTATGCTCGATAACAGGCTTGATAAGCCCAAAGCTTATTGATACTGGGTACTCAATAAGCTTTTCGGGTATCAAGCTCCATCCCTACTTATAATGTGTCAGGTGTATATAATCATTAATTGAATGCAGCCCAGGTTCCTGTTACAGTAAGCATGATACCTGTAGATCAAATATAGCCTATAGTCTACAATAAATCAACAAATATGAACACAAAGTGGTTCCAGTGAATCCAGTTCCAATTTTCTCTGCTCATTTCTTGTGTGTCACAACTTCCAATTTCACGTGTTCATCCTGCATGATTGGGTTCTCTCTTCGTTAAATGAAATTGCCCTAATCCTGACCTGAAAATGTATTGTTCTGTTTATCAAAGAGCTGGAGAGACGGACGGACTCCTGTTACTGAACAAACACTTTATACAGCAACTATTACTATGGGAATATAGAGCTATTTAACACTTATTTTAACAAAGGAATATGACTTTATATCCCTTTAATCCTTGTGATTTCAGCCCTTTTATCTTCGTCCTCTCCAGAGCACTTAAAGTGCTTGTCATTCTTGGCAGCGGAACAGCGTGCGTGTGCGTGCGTGTGTGTGTGTGTGTGTGTGCGTGAGTGTATAACGATACTTGTGAGGACCAAATGTCCCGACTCACTCCTCAAAAGTATAGTCTAATTTGAGAAGTTGTAGACATTGTGAGGTCCATTTTCCTTGTGCTCACAAGAGAAATGGTTCATGTTCAAATGGTTCATATGGTTCATATTTTAGACATAGATTGACACGTTTCAGGCTGGGGGTCAGGATTAGGAGGATTCGACACGTACTGTAACGGTCAGGTTTAGGAGTTATTCCTGATTTTATACTTACGTATCTGTGGCCGGTGTCGTGCACCACAAATAGCCGATAATATACAAGGCAAGCTAACAACTTGAAGATCTGCAATTTCTCGACAGCTTTTTCAGCTACTTTTAAAGCCATCCTACACGTTTTCATGTCCTCACAAGTATAGCAATACGTGTGTGTATGTGTGTGTGTGTGTGTGTGTGTGTGTGTGTGTGTGTGTGTGTGTGTGTGTGTGTGTGTGTGTGTGTGTGTGTGTGTGTGTGTGTGTGTGTGTGTGTGTGTGTGCGCACGCGCGCACGCCGCGCATGTGTGCCTGCCTGCACACGCACGTGCATGTGTGTGTGTGTGTTGTGTGTAAGTGTTGCGTTCTGGGGCAGGAAGTGGATGGTATTTGGCCTGGGGGTGCTGTTACTTTTCAAGGCGCTGGAATGGGAAACGTCATCGAGGTTTACAGCTGCGAGACAGAGAAGCAGCCTGGCTGGCTGGCAGCACTAGAGCCTGGTGGAAACCCACTCTGCAGCTCTACCAGCACTGAGAAATAACACATAAGACAGTAGCTCTCACACGGTTTTGTGCCAAGGTGTTAAATAACACTCAAATATTCTGATGGCAATCACTTTCATTGATATAGGGCGTTTGTTCAATAACTGGAACACTATAATAGTGAAGCTGATAACTGGTGGATTCTCTCTCCTGATTGGATGAAAATTGGCAAGCCCACCTGAAAATGTTTTTTTTTCTTATGTTAAGTAAAGAGCTGGAGAGACCCCTGTTACTGAAGAAACACTCCATCTATAGCAATGAGTTCTTAGTTTGATCCAAAACATCACTCACACAGCCTTTAACCAACTCAGTGGCAGAAGTGAGCATGATGGCTGATTTTAGGATTATATGACAACAGACATTTTATTACGGGGTCTTGTTTTGTTGCCTTTTCTTTCCGTCTTTCCTTCCAAGTCATAACAACCGAGGAAAGCTCTTAAGTATAGTGTGGCGGTGGTGGTGCAGGGCATTGTGGGGCTGATGGCTATGGAATTGTTAATAATGCCCTTTGCATTTTAATATCTATAACAGCAGGGCTTTCCTTGACATCAGCTGGCCTCTCATAGGCTCCCACTAATTTAAAACTTACCGTGTGTGTGTGTGTGTGTGTGTGTGTGTGTGTGTGTGTGTGTGTGTGTGTGTGTGTGTGTGTGTGTGTGTGTGTGTGTGTGTGTGTGTGTGTGTGTGTGTGTGTGTGTGTGTGTATTACCATACTTAAGAGGACCACATTTTCCCCACGTTCCCCAAGTATAAGTAGAATTTGAGAAATAGACATATAGGTTAGGATTATGGATTTATAGAGGTTAGGTTAGCTATGCCTGATTTCCTAAAATGCAGATGTCCTCACGAGTATATTAATACAAATGTGTGTGTGTGTGTGAGCCTGTGAGGGGGAGAGAGAGAGAGAGAGAGAGAGAGAGAGAGAGAGAGAGAGAGAGAGAGAGAGAGAGAGAGAGAGAGAGAGAAACATGTGTGTGCTGTGTAATCCAGTCCCACATCAAACCAAACTGCTATAATTATGAGCCAGCAGCACTTTGACATAAGAGGCTATGATGACTCATATGAGCTGATCAAAGGAATGTTGTTCAGTACATCAGTCTCTACTACACTGACACTTATTAACTGAAAATGGTCCATTTGGTTCCATTTGCACACTCTGAGTTACAGATCTGTAAGGGCCCGTTTTGTCCATTTGTAACACTCTCAGAGTTACAGACCTGTAAGGGTCCATTTGGTTCCATTTGTACACTGCACTCTCAGAGTTACAGATCTTTAAGGGTCCAATTGGTTATATTCATACACTCTCAGAGTTACAGACATGTAAGAGTCCATTTGGATCCATTTGTACACTCACCAAAGCAGGATTTTACAGACTAGAAAACATATCTGCTATTGATAGTTATTGATGTATTACTGATTTATTGAGGGAGGGACCACAGTGGAAACAAGAAGCCCCCTGGGGCTTTTTGTGTTATCATTTTAGCAATGACCTTTGACTCTACTGCCTGCACTGTTAACAAAGTTGTTGATAAGGTATTCAATCATAACCAATCAATCAATGAACCAATCAATGAAACAACACTGTAGGTTTCAAAAAGAGGTCATCGAGGGGAATAAAGCCCAAACCACACCAAAGGGTCGGGTCGGAACAATGAGTTGCATCGGTGTGGCTGACCTTAAAAACGGTTTTGTCCCGACCTGACCCTTTGGTAAAGGAGCCTCTGGCTAAAATGGCTAAATCAGCCTAATTTCACTATAATTAAAATCACTTACAATACAATATCTACATGTATCTATAATTGCCACAATATCTTATTACAATTAATTTCAATCATGCAGAACATGCTTTGATTCCATATGTCCATCCAAGGACATGGTCAGAGCACTGAAACAGTTGCTAACGAGGTGGAAACATGGTTTGGAACAAGATTTGGAATAAATAAACGTAAATCTTCTCTTTTGGTTGGTCCCTGGGTCGAAACCTTTACAGATAAAGAAAACATCCATGGCCAAAATATATCAATCTATAAATGCACCGAGTCTCTGTGTGTACGTACGTATGTACGTCTGTAATCCACATAACTCGAGAAAAGTGTCCAGAACCAGCACAAAAGCTTCTGCCCGGGCTCTGGACCTGATCACCCCTATAGAGCGTCGCAGTCCCGCCCCTACCATGGCCCAGGAAATGATTCTCCGTTTATTTTCCTCATAGACATTTCAGAAAGTATTTATTTAAAGACGTTTACGCCGCGGACAAAGCCAACTCGAGTCGTGACAAATCATGACAACAAACACAATTTTTTGGGCCGAACAAATAATTAGAAAGAAGCAAAAAACGGCAGGTTACAACACTTTTTTTGTTGTTTTTCTTCTTTGTAATTATTTGTTTGGTCCAAAATATTGTTTGTGTTGTCATGAGTTGTCACGTCTCGAGTTGGCTTTGTCCGCGGCGTAACCGTCTTTAAATAAATACTTTTTGAAATGTCTATGGGAAAAATGCATTGGGATTAATTTCCTTGGCCATGGTAGGGGGCGGGACTGCGACGCTCTATATATCTCCATACATATGGAGCTAGCCTGTTCTGACAGAGGGGGTCCTTAAAAGATTGAGAGCCACTGTAAGGAGCCATACATGGAGACAATGTTGAAAAGAGGAGACAATGTTCCTTTATAAGCTGTAAGTGATCTTTATTTTAGTTATAATAAGTGTTAAAGCTCTCTATATACATATTCCCCATATAGTAATCATAGCTTATTATAGCGTTTATTCAGTAACAAGGGTCTTACTGTCTCTCCATCTCTTTTAGTAAACAGAAAATACATTTCTTCTTTTTTTCATGTTGGGGATGCCAATTTCATCCAATCAATGTAAGTAAGTGCTGGAGTCATAAAAATAAATGAGCAGACAAAATTGGAACTTAAAATAAAAGCGCATACAATTGGGTCTCTCTATTAAGTCACAGTTGCATGACGGAAGAGGCCAAATGTCCGATTTACATTTATATTAACCAAACCACGAATTGAAGATCTTCAAGATCACGACGCGTCGCAGCCACGAAGTGCTGTGACCTTGTAGATCGGCTATTTTCACCGGCACGCAACATGAGCACGGCACGGCATGGGCCAGACTTAAAACCAGTGTCTTCATCCAAAGACATTCCAAAGGCGTCTAGAAGTGGCGCCGTCACAGATAGAGTGATTCCTTTTGATTTCCACTCTCACATGTGATGCTAAACGTCATTGTGTTCCCTGCTGGCTGGATGGCGTTTTACACACTCTGTGATTAATGAGGATACGCATTCTACTACGCTGCCCGGTGGTGAAAAAAGTACTCAAATGTTTTTACTTACGTATCAGCATCAATACTGCAATATAGGAATACTCTGTTACTGTAAATGTTCAGAATTCAATGTTTACTTGAATAAAAGTACAAAAGTATTGGCTTCAAAATGTAGCCTACTTAAAGTACCAAAAGTAAAAGTACAAATTTTTCATTATTATCCCATTTAAAGTTTTCAAATATATAATTGTCTTTTGAAAATAGCAGATCTACAAGCTCGCAATGCATCGCATCGAGTGAGCTTGTAGATTGGCTATTTAATAATAGTAGTAAGTAACTAGAAACTAAAGTTTTCAAATAAATGTGGTGGAGTAAAAGTACAATATTTGAATCCGAGATGTAGTGGAGTAGAAGTAAAAGTATTGGAAATAATACTCCAGTAAAGTGAAAGTACCTCAAAATGTTACTTAATTACGGTAAGTACAGTATACTTAGTTACTTTCCACCACTTCTTTACCGAAACACATTAAAGGCTCTCCACTCCCAAACGGACCTAAAAAATAATGACTTGACCTTAACCCATGCAGGGTGTTCCCCACACTGCCTCCTCACATTCGCTCTGGAGGGTTTTTAAAATCTTCATTAACCCATTAAGGCCTGAGACCCGATTGTCTTCTACACTTTCCGGGAAAAAACGTATGTTGCTATATCAGAGGTCCTCAAACCGTTTCATGTCAAGGGCACCACCAAAATTATATGTATTTGGCCGCCGAAAATAAATATTTTGTTCCCAGGACCCCCCAGAAGCAGAAATGATTTTTTGTTTTGTTTAGATTTTTTCTTATTTTTATCCCACGATTTTGCAACCCATTTTTTCACCCAGTGTGAGAACACGCCCCCAGTGCCCACAGCGTACCAAGGGGGAATCGAATCCAGGACCTTCTAGCTGTAAGGCAACAGCACTGCCGACTGTGCCACCGTGCCCCCTGAAATGATTTTGGAATGTAACACACAAGCTCTCT